>NC_142435.1:36405000-36705000 GCF_059453495.1 Arachis ipaensis | reverse complement strand
GCATGCATTTGCAAAACATTTTCCTTGAATTTTTCCTCTAGCGCTCTCGATAATGCTCACTTTGTGAGCTGAGCTTGGTTCCTCATTTCCTTATTTCTTGGCCTTGTGTTGTGCTCAGCTCACAAAGTGAGCTGAGCTTTGTGCCTTGGTCTCCTGGGAGTGAGTGTAGCACTCACTTAGTGAGCTTTGGAGGAAGCTTCATGGTTCTGTTGCACCACACTTCCTCTTTTCTTGGCCACACTTTTTCTTCTTTGAGCCACATTTCTTAGGCCATGCTTTCTTCTTTTCTTCTTTTCTTCACCTACAATTAATCAAAACAACCAATCAAAATATCACCAAATTCACAAGGTCTATTAATCATTAAAAATCAATTAAATTTAGCTTAAACCTCATGATTTAGCATCAATTTCATGGTGGTTGTTTGATTCAAAGAAGTCGTGAATTTTCATTCCAAATTACTTACTTAGAGTGCAAGAAAGTGCATAAAACCAAATGAAAGATAAAGAAAAAGGCTAGTAAAACTGGGCTACGATGACTTGTCATCACAACACCAAACTTAAAACTTGCTTGTCCCCAAGCAAGAGAAGAATTGTGCTTAAAAGTTCTTTCAATTAAAATGGATTTGAAGAATAACATGTACTATCCTGTGAGTGAAGTGATTAAGTGACAGTGGGGTGAACTCTAAATTATATGCTCATGCAAGGGCTTCAGTGCTTACTAGTCCCTACATCTTGGAAGTCTTAGGTCTTAGGACTTTCATCCAAATGATATCATGAAGATTTCTCTATAGGTAATCACCTTGAAGCAGCTTATGATTTGTGTTTTGGCTTTGACTCTAAGTGTCATGTCTCAAAGCGGCTCTTTAGATAAGCTTTCAATCAATACTCCTAAACCAGTTGGTTTTAAGGTATTAGGTGTTGAAGCACCCCTTAGGATTTACTTGCTCAAGCCTCTCTCTTTGACACAATTCGATCACAAGCATTTACTAGGATAACAACTCTTTGAGTTTTTATTTCTTCTTTCTTTTCTGCCTAGTAATTGATGCTCAGAACCTTGGGCCATGTTCTTTTTGTTTTTATGTTTTCTTTATTTTCTTTTGGTTGCTGCTTCTTGGATCAATGAATGTTTGAGAATCTCCACAATACTTCTTTGAACTCTATGTCCTGCCTATGAGCTCCCATGCAAGTTTTCATAAGCATGCAACCTCAATGCATAATCATACAACTAGAACCACCACTTCTCTTAATCTTTTGCTTGCCTCAAAATGGTTTAATTCCTCAATCCTTTTTTTTCAAAGAACTGTCATGTGGTGTCCCTTTTTTTTTTGAAATCTTGAGTGCATGCAAGTTTGAAAAGTGTAGTGTTGTGAATAATCAAACATCTTAATTATTGAATTACAGAAAAACTATACTATGCAGACAGACAGGGGTATTATATCACTTTCAATCACAGCAATGTCTGATGCAAAATAATCACTTAATAATATAACCTTTTGGAGTTTACTTGCTTTCCTCCTCCTCATCATCGTTATTGCTGATTTTAGCATTCCTCTTTCATTTCTTTGGGTGATGATGCTTAATCCTTCCAAAAGCTTGTATGACACTCTGCAATGATATTGAAAGTTGCTTGTTCCCCAAGCACTTAAAAAATTTGGTTAGCATGCATGATTTATTTGTGGGCCTTTGAACTTACTTTGGTGTGGAAACACCAAACTTAGTACCTTGCCAATGGTTCTCATGCATCAGATTAACCATATGTGAAACTCTTTTTTTTTTCAAAAGCAATAGAACTGAAAACTAGGAAACAACAAATTAGTTAACTAGTTTATCTAAATACTTGAAGCTAGCATTATGCAGAAGGTGAAAGTGTGTTTTATGATGAGATTTTGGTAGAACACCAAATTTAGAATCCTTCATTCTCTCTTATATTGTTTTGGTGTGAAACACCAAACTTAGCTTCTTGCAATATAGATAAAGCTAATTAACCTTTTTATTAAAATAGCTATAAAAAGGAAGTTACTTCAGGTTGGGTTGCCTCCCAACAAGCGCTCTTTTATTGTCACTAGCTTGACATCTTTCATCCTCGGATCATGGAAGTTGAGGCTTCTGTTGCCTTTGGTTTCCTCCTCTCACTATGGGCTTCCTTTCCTCTGTTTCTTTTTGTGGAATTCCTCTGTGGTGTCTTTCTTTGATGATTATTTCCTTTTCCATAGCCTTCTCACTTTCTTCCCTAACTGCTTTCCCTTTCAACCCAGCAGCTTTTTCACTGTTCTTTGGGTCATCTTCAGTGGCCCTTAGGGATATATTTGCCTCTCTCTCGCCCAATTCAGCAAGGTTTTGAACCAGTTGTTACAATTGCCTTTCAACTCTTCTGAGTGAAGCCTCTTGGTTCCTGCTTATCATCTCTTGATTTTTCCTTATTTCTTCCTGTTCTATTGTTATCATTTCTTGAACTTTCATGAACCTCTCCATCATCATTTCTAGAACATAGAGTCTTTGAGAGTTTGGAATTGCTTGTGGTTGTGTCAACTGTGATGGTTGATGAGAGTCATTTTGGGCGAGTGGTGAGGTAGGACGGGGTTGGAAGTGTGTGTATTGGGATGGTGTGTGATGATTGTTGTTGTGGGGGTGGTTTTTATGTTGGTTTTTGAAGTTGGGGTTGTTGCAGTTGAAGTCCCTTGGTTTTTGATTTTGGTTTTTAAACCCCCTCCAGTTGGATTGAGTTCTCCAGGGTGGGTTGTACACATCATTCTGAGTCTTACGTTGGAACATGCTTGAGGAGCTGTCTGGAGAGTGTGATCGCTCATAACTTTGTTGCTCATAGTTAATTACTCCAGAACCTTTTTCAAGTTGATTCCAACAATGAGGATTTTGAGGTGAGTTCTGTGCATTTGCCATAGCATGTTGCAGTTCCTCTATTTTTCTGTTAATCAGCTCCAATTGTTGCTTAAGCTGTTGATGTATCTGCTCGCTTTAGGCCATGATTGCACGAATACCTTCAATTTCTTTCTCTTGTGCGAATGGTTGCACTCCTGTTTCTGGTTTAACAATTCCCTGAGGTGGTTTCAGCTTGGCTAGGAGTTCACTCATTAGTTCTTCCCATCCTACGATGTTTCCTTGTGGGAAAGCTTCAAACCACTGAGCAATGTCGTTCATGGTGATGAGTGGTTGCTTATCATCTAAGGTGGGGATATTACTCCCCTGCTTACTGGAATTCGTTGAGTTCCCCTCCATGATCTGCACAATCACAAACTGTCCAAATGAAGATTGAATATATTCATGCCCCAAAATGTCATCAGAAAATTAGCTGACACAATGTATCAAACAGTTGATAGGCTTGAGAGATTAATAAAAGAAAATTGCTTCTCTCTTATATTCAACAAGCAAAAGCATAAGAATCACACAAAGCCAGAGAAACCAGGAAAACTTCAATCTATTGCTAGAATGAAATTTTAGTTAGCTTAAGCAAAAATTCAAACAGTTAGTGGGTTAATCAAAAGTTAAAGAACAGAAAATAAAAATGCTAGATCTAGATCTCCACTTCACTTAATCATTGTCAATCTAATCAATCCCCGGCAACGGCGCCAAAAACTTGATGCGCGAAAAATTTTCTTTCACGTATAACCGGCAAGTATACTGGGTCGTATCAAGTAATAAAAACTCACATGAGTGAGATCGATCCCACAGGGATTGAAGGATTGAGCAATTTTAGTTTAGTGGTTGATTTAGTCTAGCGAATCAAGTGTTGGTTGAGTGGTTTGTGATTAACAGAAACTAAATTTGCTTGAAACGTAAAGGGAGAAGGGTAAAGTGCAGTAAATTAAAGAGCAGGAAAGTAAATGTGCTGAATCTTAAAGAACAAGTAAATTAAATTACAGAAACTTAGATTGCAAGAAATGTAAATGACTGAATCTTAAAGTGCAAGAAATGTAAATTGCTTGAATGATAGAAGGGAATTAGGAAGTGGGATTGCAGAAATTTAAACGAGAACAAGTAAATTGTAACAAACAGAAGACTAAAGATGAATTGAATTTCAAGTAGATCCAAACAGAAAAGTAAAAATGCTTTGAGAATTGCAAAGACAGAAAGGCAGTGCTTAATTTGCAGCAAATGAAAAGAAGTTGAAGATCTCAGGAGTGGAAGAGACTAGATAACAAGTCTAGATCTCAAATCCTTCCTTGATCCAACAAAAACAATTGCAAAGAAAATAAGGAAAAGTAAATTGCAGAAAGAGTAGAGGAAGAAGAAGATGCAGTGAAGTAAACAGAAATGAAATTCAATTATGCAGAAAAGTAAACAAGAGATCTCAAGGTGAGATTGAAATAGAAGTTCTTCAATTCTCCACCCAAGATCCAAAGCAAGGAAATTAAAGAGTACTCAAGCAAGAACAAGGAAGAAGAGAGATCAATTCTCCTTCCCAATTCTCTGAAAATAAAAGTTCAAAGTTAAAATGTAAGTAAAAAGGAAAATTCCAAAAAATGAAGTCTAGAGGTTCTCAAAGGTAAAAAAAAAGAGAAAAGGTGTCCTAATTACATCAAACTAACTCCTATTTATACACTTTCTATTCTTGGATATTGGAATTTGGATGGGCTTTTGATTTGGTGAAGGAATGAAGTAAGTTGGAATTTTAAATTTCAATTTCAGCCCAAATGCATCTCCCAGGGGAATGCTCAGCTCACTTTGTGCCTTGCATAGCGTGTCTTGTTGGTTGGGAAGCATCAGGGGAGAGCTCAGCTCACTTTGTGAGCTGAGCGCTAGTGTCTTGGTGCCAATTTTGTGCGCGCCTTGTGCTCCCAGGACCGTGTCAAATGTTACGCTTCATGCACCAAGGGCCTTGTCAATTTGTTGCGTGCCTCACTCCCTGGCCGTGTCAAGATGTGCCGCCATGCATCAAGGAGTAGCGCTCAGCTCACTTTGTGAGCTGAGCTTTGGTGCATCCAAGGAAGGGTCCTTGGTTCGAAACCCATGGGAAGCATGCGCTACCCTTTTTCTTGGTTGCCTTGCTTCCTTGCTTCCTTAAGGTGTGGGGTTCGATCCTTGGAGAGTGCATTTGGCCAATTTTGGCTTATTTTCCATGTGAGTAGCGCCTCCCCTCTTCCCTTTGGTCATGGGTTCAAGTCTTGGAGCATGCATTTGCAAAACATTTTCCTTGAATTTTTCCTCTAGCGCTCTCGATAATGCTCACGTTGTGAGCTGAGCTTGGTTCCTCATTTCCTTATTTCTTGGCCTTGTGTTGTGCTCAGCTCACAAAGTGAGCTGAGCTTTGTGCCTTGGTCTCCTGGGAGTGAGTGTAGCGCTCACTTAGTGAGCTTTGGAGGGAGCATCATGGTTCTGTTGCACCACACTTCCTCTTTTCTTGGCCACACTTTTTCTTCTTTGAGCCACATTTCTTAGGCCACGCTTTCTTCTTTTCTTCTTTTCTTCACCTACAATTAATCAAAACAACCAATCAAAGTATCACCAAATTCACAAGGTCTATTAATCATTAAAAATCAATTAAATTTAGCTTAAACCTCATGATTTAGTATCAATTTCATGGTGGTTGTTTGATTCAAAGAAGTCATGCATTTTTATTCCAAATTACTTACTTAGAGTGCAAGAAAGTGCATAAAACCAAATGAAAGATAAAGAAAAAGGCTAGTAAAACTGTGCTACGATGACTTGTCATCAAGGATTACTTGACACAAGAACACCACAAGCATGTGACTAGGAAAACAACTCTTTGAGCTTTTAATCATGTCTGACCTTTCTAGCCATTGATGCTCAGAGCCTTGGACCTTGCTTTTATTTTTCTTTTGCTATTTCTTTTGCTTCAAGGATTAAACTTCCATTAATTTCAGAGAAATCATAATAATTCTCTAAATTCATGTTCCTTGTACATCAACATTCTTTGATTCAAATTTAAATATGCACTGTTTATGTCATGCATTCAGAATCACAGAAAATACCACCACATCTAAGTAAATAAGACTATTCTTCAATATAAACTCACTTTCTCATGCAATACATCACTTTTTTATTTTTTTTTATTTGAATTCAAGCTCAGTGAGTAATACATGAGACATCTTTTCGGAATTAAAGCAATTAAGAGAAAACTAAATTAGACCAAGAATTCTAACTAATAAAGGATCATGCAACAAACGAAGCAAAATAGCAGAAAACCGGAACATAATATAGTAAAAGTGAGAAGGAATATAGAATGAAAGGAACTCAACCACCTTAATTATCCTAGCGATCGTTTTATTCTTCAAGTTGTGCTCCTTCGTGAAGATGATTCGCCTCCCTTTTGGTGCCATATAAATAAACAGAAAACTCATAAGCGAAGCGTCAACACCAAACTTAAAGGTTTGCTTGTCCTCAAGCAAAGAAGAACTAAAAATAGAAAGAGACAAATATTATGATGAAAGAAAAAGAAAAGGATAAAAGAACAAGAGAGAATTAGGATTGGGAGAGGGAGAAAGAAAATTAAATATGGGCGGCGAACTAGTGTAGTTGTGTGGCGAAGGCGACGTGTACGCGTGCGGCACGCGTACGCGTGGGTCGCGAAATTTTCTTAATGACGTGTGAGCATCAGGCATGCGTCCGCATTCCCTTTGTTTTGTGCGATTCGCGCGAAGCCAGCCGCGCGCACGCACAACTCTCTGTACGCGTGGCTTGGGAACCAATAATTTCATACGACGCGTGCGCGTCATGCACGCACACGCGTCAGGGATGCGTACGCTTGAACAAGTTTTGTGCTTCTAGCACACTTCTTGCCCCAAGCCAGCATAACTTTCTGCCCAAATACTCATTGACGCCGATTTTCAAGGTCACGCGTAACCGTCGATGACACGTACGCGTGGATGGCTAAAATCACAAACGACGCGCACGCGTACGCGTTGGCGTGTTTGTGCGAAAGGCATCATTCCTACGCCACTCCCGCACAACTCTCTGTTCACTTTTATTTTTCACGCACACCCATCTGATGCGTACGCGTTGTATGCTCTCTTTTTTTTTGTGTTCGGCTCCTGTTCTAATATAGCTGCTGCATGATCTGAAAACAGTAAAAACATAGTAAAAATCAAATAAGGAAGAAAACTACTACTACGAAAATAGCTAAGGATACGAAATTATCGGGTTGCCTCCCGACAAGCGCTTCTTTAACGTCACTAGCTTGATGGTCATTTCTGCTAGTTCAGCAGATGAGTGGACCTCTGGCGATCAATCTCGCCTCCAAGATAGTGCTTCAGCCTCTGGCCATTCACTGTAAATTTTCTGTCAGAATTCTCTTCCTGTATTTCCACATGACCATATAGTGAAGCTCTGGTAACCACAAACGGTCCTGACCACCGGGATTTCAGCTTTCCGGGAAAGAATTTGAGCCTTGAATTATATAGAAGCACTCTCTATCCTGGCTTAAAGACTCTGATGGCAATCTTCTTGTCATGTAGTAGCTTGGTTCTCTCCTTATAGAGCTTGGCATTCTCATAGGCTGAATATCTGAATTCATCAAGCTCATTCAACTGAAGCATTCGCTTAATTCCTGCAGCTTCTGAATCAAGATTCAGATATCTTATTGCCCAGTAGGCTTTGTGCTCCAGCTCAACTGATAAGTGACAGGCTTTCCCATAGACCAACTGATAAGGGGACATGCCAATGGGAGTCTTGTACGCTATCCGGTATGCCCATAGAGCATCATCAAGCTTTCTAGACCAGTCTTTTCTTGAAACGTTGACGGTCTTCTTTAGAATCCTCTTAAGTTCCCTGTTGGAAACCTCAACCTGTCCACTTGTCTGAGGGTGATAGGGAGTTGCCACTTTATGATGGACTCCATATCTATACAGAAGAGAGTCCAGCTGTCTGTTGCAGAAGTGGCTTCCTCTATCACTAATGAGTGTCCTTGGGACACCAAACCTACTAAAGATATATCTCTGAAGAAAGCTTATTACCACATTGGCATCATTGGTGGGTAGAGCTACAACTTCCACCCACTTGGACATATAATCAACTGCCACTAGAATATAGTTGTTTGAATATGAGGGTGAAAAAGGTCCCATGAAATTAATACCCCACACATCAAACAATTCAACCTCAAGAATCCCTTGCTGTGGCATTTCATGGTTGGCAGGGAAATTCGTGACTTTTGCACATCTGTCACAGTACTTCACAAATTCTTTTGAATCTCTGAAGAGAGTAGGCCAGTAGAACCCGCTCTGAAGGACCTTTGTAGCTGTCCTTTCACCACCAAAGTGGTCTCCATATTCAGAACCATGATAGTGTCAAAGAATCTACTGTGTTTCTTCATCTAGGACACATCTCCGGATGATACCATCTGAACACCTTTTAAAGAGGTATGGTTCCTCCCAAATGTAGTACTTGGCATCAGTCAGTAGCTTCTTTACTTGTTGCCTGCTGTACTCCCTTGGGATAAAATTCATGGCCTTATAATTTGTAATGTCTGCAAACCATGGAGCTTGCTGGATGAGGAACAATTGCTCATCTGAAAATGTCTCAATCACAGTCGTGGGTGGTTGTACTCCTGCTTCAGGCTCAATTCTAGAGAGATGGTCAGCTACTTGATTTTCTGACCCTTTCCTGTCTTTTATCTCAATATCAAACTCCTGAAGGAGTAACACCCATCTGATTAATTTTGGTTTAGAATCCTGCTTGGTTAGAAGGTACTTCAAAGCAGCATGGTCGGTATAAACAATAACCTTAGAACCAAGTAAATAGGACCTAAACTTATCAACAGCATACACAACAGCTAATAATTCCTTTTCTGTAGTTGTGTAATTCTTTTGAGCATTATTTAACACATGACTGGTATAGTAAATGACATGTACAAGCTTACCATGCATCTGTCCTAAAACAGCTCCTGTAGCAAAATCACTAGAATTACACATTAATTCAAATGGCAAGTCCCAGTCAGGAGGAGCTATAATGGGAGCAGAGGTAAGGTTTGCTTTCAGAGTTTCAAAAGCATGCAGACAATCAGAATCAAAGACAAAAAGAACATCAACAACCAACAGGTTGCTCAATGGTTTCGCAATTTTTGAAAAATCCTTTATAAATCTTCTATAAAATCCTGTATGACCCAAGAAACTCCTAACTGCCTTAACATTAGTTGGTGGTGGTAATTTTTTAATTACGTCCACCTTTGCTCTGTCAACCTCAATCCCCTTACTTGAAATCTGGTGTCCAAGAACAATGCCTTCTGTAACCATAAAATGGCATTTTTCCCAATTTAAAACAAGGTTTGATTCTTGACACTGTTTCAAGACAATAGATAAATGTTTAAGGCAGGATTCAAAAGAATTACCAAAAACAGAGAAGTCATCCATAAATATCTCAATAAACTTTTCAACTATATCAGAAAAAATTGAAAGCATACACCTCTGAAAAGTTGCTAGAGCATTACAAAGTCCAAATGGCATTCTCTTGTAAGCAAATACTCCAAAGGGGCATGTGAATGCTGTTTTCTCTTGATCTTGAGGGTCTATTGTAATTTGATTATATCCAGAATATCCATCTAGAAAACAATAAAAAGTATGACCAGCTAACCTCTCAAGCATCTGATCAATGAAAGGAAGGGAAAAATGATCCTTTCTTGTAGCAGTGTTGAGCCTCCTGTAGTCTATGCACATTCTCCATCCTGTGACTGTTCTTGTAGGAATAAGCTCATTCTTTTCATTTTTGATCACTGTCATCCCTCCTTTCTTGGGAACTACCTGCACAGGACTTACCCAAGGACTGTCAGAAATAGGGTAAATAATACTTGCTTCCCATAATTTCATTACCTCTTTTTGGACCACCTCTTTCATAGTTGGATTAAGTCTCTTTTGTGGTTGCACAACTGGTTTAGCATCATCTTCAAGGAGGATATTGTGCATACACTTGGTTGGACTAATCCCCTTCAAGTCACTAATGGTCCATCCAAGATCTATTTTATGGCTCCTGAGCACTGAAATAAGCGCCTCTTCTTCTTCAGGCTTCAAAGAAGAGCTAATAATCACTGGATATGAATAATTTCCACCTAAGAACACATATTTCAGAGAAGGAGGTAAAGGTTTGAGCTCAAGCTTGGGGACTTCCTCCTCTTTTATTGGCGTGTTCATCAGCTCCTTTTGGGGTGGTGAATCATCAACTTCAACTAATTCATACTCAGAAATAGGATCCAGAACATCATCAAGTACCTCAGCTTCCAGTACTTCTTGAACAAGTGGTTCAATAACATCTATTTTCATACACCCCTCAGAATCATTAGGGTGCTTGAGGGCTTCAAAAACATTTAGGACCACCTATTCTTCATTGACCCTCAAGGTTAATTTACCCTTTTGCACATCAATCAGAGCTCTACCTGTAGCTAAAAATGGTCTACCAAGTATAATAGAGGGTTTTACCTCCTCTTCCATGTCTAATGTAACAAAATCCACAGGGAAAATAAATGGTCCTACTTTAACAAGTAAATCCTCAACCACACCCACAGGTAATTTAATAGAAAGATCAGCAAGTTGAAGAGAAATACGAGTGGATTTTACCTCCTCAATTTGAAGCTTTTTCATCACTGAAAGTGGCATGAGGTTGATGCTAGCTCCAAGATCACATAAAGCTCTCTGAATGGTGACATCTCCAATGGTGCAAGGAATGACAAAACTCCCTGGGTCTGGCATCTTCTCGGGAAGGTTGTGTTGAATTATGGAACTACATTCCTTGGTTAACACCACTGTCTCTTGTTCCTTCCAATTCCTCTTGTGGGTCAACAATTCTTTTATAAATTTAGCACAGAGAGGCATTTGCTCCAGAGCCTCTACAAAAGGAATGTTGATCTGCAGCTTCATGAAGACATCTAAAAATTTAGAGAATTGCTTTTCTTTGGACGCCTTCTGAAGCCTCTGAGGATATGGAATTTTTGGTTTGTATTCAGGACCCTTTGACAAGGTGGGATAAGTGTCAAGAGAGTCAGGAAACGGGTTGTCTGCACGTTTAGGAGGGGTGTGTTCTACATCTCCCTTCTTCTCCTCTGGAGCTTCCTTTTCAACTAGCTCTTCATTGGCCTTGGTCTCAGAGCCAGCTACTTTACCACTTCTCAATTGAATAGCCTTGCAATCTTCTCTTGGGTTCACCACTGTATCACCTGGAAATATACTTGCAAACCTCTCAGGTATTTGCTTGCTTAGTTAGCCCATTTGCACTTCTAAGTTTCTAATGGAGGCTCTGGTTTCCTGCATAAAACTTCTCATCATCTCCCAATTAGAATCTTCTTAGGACTTAGAGTTTCCCTGCTAAAGTGGTTATTGCTGCTGAGACTGAAATTGGCGGTTATTGTAATTGTTCTGTTAGAAATCGCCCTAAGAACTATTGTTGAAGTTCTGAGGTCTCTGAGGTTGGTCCCTCCATCTAAAATTTGGGTGATTCCTCCACCCCTGATTGTATATCTTATAATATGGATCATTGTTGGGATTCCTAGGATTACTCCCCATGTAATTGACCTGTTCAGAAGAGAGTTGAGCATAATCATAATTTTTATTTTGCACAAAGTTACCTGCCATGTCATAAGAGACTTCTTGAGGTGGATTTTGTGTGTTGATAGCTGAGACTTGCATGCCGCCCATCTGTTGAGTAAATAGATTTATTTGCTGAGACATAAACTTATTTTGAGCAAGAAGAGCATTAACAGCTTCTACTTCCAACACGTCTCTCTTCTGAGAGGTTTCAGAGTTCACATGATTCTTGTTAGATGAGTATAAATATTGGTTGCTTACAACCAGTTCAATCAGCTCAATAGTCTCCTCTGGTGTTTTCTTCTTATGTAGTGAACCGCCTGCAGAAGTATCTAAGCTCATCTTGGACATCTCACCCAAGCCTTCATAAAAGATATCTAATTGGGTCCATTTGGAGAACATGTCCGGAGGGCATTGCCTAGTCAGTAGCTTGTATCTCTCCCAAGCATCATAAAGAGTTTCACCCTCCTTCTGCCTGAAGATCTGAACCTCCAACCTAAGCTTAGTCAGCTTCTTTGGTGGGAAAAATTTAGTGAGAAACTCAGTAACAACCTTTTCCCAAGTATTCAAACTCTCCTTTGGTTGGGAATCTAGCCATAGCTTTACTTTATCCCTCTGAGAAAACGGAAAGAGCATGAGTATGTACACCTCTGGGTTCACTCCATTTGTCTTCACAGTATCACATATCTGTAGAAAATCAGAAATAAACTGATTTAGATCTTCATGAGGAAGTCCATGATATTGGCAGTTTTGTTGCACCAGGGTGACCAGTTGTGGTTTCAACTCAAATTTGTTCGCAGTTATAGGAGGCACCACAATGCTTTTTCTATAAAGATCTACAGTAGGGGCAGAATAAGAGCCAAGCACTCTCCTTTGTTGATCATCCCCATTCGGATTTACCACATTGGCATTAACAACATTATTATTATCCATAGTGGACTCTGCAACCTTGTAAAGTCTTGCTTGTTGTAAACGTCGCCTACAAGTCCTTTCAGGTTCAAGATCAAAGTCTAACAGAGGTTCCTTGTCCCTGTTCCTGCTCATAAACAGACAGAAGACAAGAAAAGATGGGATTCTCTACGTTAGAGCGCAGAGAAGTCCCCGTGAGGTAACCTGTGTAAAATAATAAAATAAAAATACTAAATAAAATTAAAAAAATTCGAAAATTCAGGTCGAAGTAAAAAAAATTCCAAATTAATAAGAAAATTAAACAGTAAAATTTAAAATAAAAATAAATAGGGGACACCAAACTTAAATTCAGAAATTAGAAAAAAATTACTAGTACTAAATTCGAAAAATAATAAGGTAGAAATTAAATAAAAAATTAGATTTATAATGCCTAATCTAAGCAATCAAGCAACTAATAGTTGTTAATCACAGTCAATCCCCGGCAACGGCGCGAAAAACTTGGTGCGAATTTTCTAACCACAAACTAACCGGCAAGTGCACCGAGTCGTACCAAGTAATACCTCAGGTGAGTGAGGGTCGATCCCACGAGGATTGATGGATCAAGCAACAATAATTGAATGATAGACTTAGTTAGGCAAACAAAAAAGAGTGTTTGAAGATTCTAAGAGCATTAAACAATCGTGCAGAAATTAAAATAGTAAAGTAAATGGGTTGGGAATAAAATATGGAGAAAGCAGTTAAGGTTTTAGAGTTATCTATTTTTCCGGATTAATTTTTCTTACTAACTATTTTAATCATGTAGGATTTAATTTATGGTAAACTATATGTGACTAGACCCTAATTCCTTAGACCTTTCTAGTCCCCTCTAAAATTCATCAACAGCCAATTCCTTGGTCAATTAATTCCAATTAGAGGGTGATGATCAAATTCCAGTTTATAGGCCACAAAAACTCTAATTACCCAAAAATAAAAGGATTATATGTCACGTATCCCATTAAATCCAGATAATTAAAATTTAAGAGAATGTGTTTTCAAGCTGTTGTTCAAGTAAAGAGCTTTTCCAAGTTATATAAGAACTCAAATATAAAGAGAGTCATACTTCTGTTCCACCCAAATTCATAAGATAAAGAGCGAGAACAATTCTTAAATTATAAATCCATACATGAATTAAAATAGAGAAAGCAATAAAATTAATTCATACAAATAGACAGAGCTCCTAACCTTAATAATGGAGGATTAGTTGCCCATGGTTCAGAGTAGAAAACTAGGATTGTGGTAAACTGTAAATTGGAATCCCCAAAAGAGAAGTTTCTTTTCCCTTTTATATCAAATCCTAACTAATTTAAAATATATTATCTAAAACTAATAATATCTTTTTCTAAAATTAATATTTGAATTTAAATTAGAATTAATTAACAATTCTTCAGTTGATGGATGGGGACCACTTGTTTTGTCCATTCTACAGCTTCTAATATGTGTTTTCTGGGCTGGAAACTGGGTCTAAACAGCCCAAAAATCGCCCCCAGCATTTTTCTGCTTCTTCTGCACGTGGCGCATGTCACGCGTACGCATTAGTCATGCATACGCGTCGATGGTCTTCTTTGCGTGTCACGCGTACGTGTCGCTGAGTGAATCTTCAAATCACGCGTACGCGTCAGTCACGCGCACGCGTCGCCATGGAAAGCTCCAATTCACGCGCACGCGTCAATCACGCTTACGCGTCGCTCCTCGCTGCCATCTCCTTTGATTCTTGTGCTGTAGAAACTCCATCAAATCCAGCTGAATGCTACCTAAATAAACAGAATTTGCAAAAGACTCAAAGTAGCATCCATATTGGCTAAAAGATAATTAATTCTTTATTAAACTCAACAATTTAGATGCAAATTCACTAGAAAAAGATAGAAAAGATGCTCACGCATCAAATACCCCGCACAACCATGCTATTAGTCCTAGCATGGCAAAGACTCTAAGAAAGAACCTGGAACTAAGCTTGCATGCCAAACGGATAGTTGAGATCAATGATCAAGCTGGTGTTACAATAAGAAACACCTATCAAAGCTTAGCAACTGCTGCTGGTGGCTATGATAAATTAACTTTTACTCAAAAAGATCTTCGAAATCATGTAGCAAGAAATGTCAGAGTGATAGAAGAAGATGGGGATGCACAATCATTAATGCAATATTTTCATAGGATGCAAGAACAAAACCGCAACTTCTTTTACGAAGTTAAATTAAACGAGCAACATCACATAAAGCATGTTTTTTTGGGCTAATGCTAGAAGTCGTGTTGCTGTGCATGATATACTGAGTTTGATTATGTACTCTTGTTTTTACATATATTTGATGTATAGATAGGTACAATAGAATGATTTTGCTACTACTGTGCATGTTATACTACGTTTGATTATGTACTCTTGTTTTTGTATATGTTTGATGTATAGGAATAGGTACAATAGAATGAATTTGATTATAGGTAGAATAGAATGAAACTGAGTTTGATTATGTATTCTTGTTTTTATTATAGGTATGATATGCCTTTTGGCACATTTGTTGGGGTTAACCACCATGGCCAATCATTGCTACTTGGTTGCGCTCTTCTTTCATGCGAAGAAGAGAATTTCTTTGTTTGGTTATTTGATTGTTGGATACGATGTATGGGTGGCAAGCTGCCTATTGGCATATTGACGGATCAATGCAAAGCTATGCAGAATGCCATTGAAAAATCGTTGCCAATGACACGATATCGATGGTGTATTTGGCATATCACGAAGAAAATTTCAGAAAAACTAGGAGCATGCAAGCAATTTAACAAGATTTGTGCTGATATGACACATATTGTATGGGATTCTAGGTCTAAGGAAGCATTTGAGAGCTCTTGGACTGATTTTATCAACAGATTCAGTTTGCATGATAATAATTGGTTAGCAGGTATTTTATATGAGTTTGATTATCTTATATCTACTGTTTGATTATTTATCATTTATTAATCAATATTCCTTACAAGTTTGATTATGCCCTGATGAGCGGATATTTTATACGCTTTTTGGGGTTAATTTCATATAGTTTTGAGTATGTTCTAGTTAGTTTTTAGTCTATTTTCATTAGTTTTTAGGAAAAATTCATATTTCTGGACTTTACTATGAGTTGTGTGTTTTTCTGTAACTTCAGGTATTTTTCTGGCTGAAATTGAAGGAGCTGAGCAAAAATCTGATTCAGGCTGAAAAAGGACTGCTGATGCTGTTGGATTCTGACCTCCCTGCACTCAAAGTGGATTTTCTGGAGCTACAGAACTCGAAATGGCATGCTTTCAATTGCGTTGGAAAGTAGACATCCAGGGCTTTCTAGAAATATATAATAGTTCATACTTTGCACAAGGATAGATGACGTAAACTGGCGTTCAACGCCAGTTCTCTGCCCAATTCTGGCGTCCAACGCCAGAAAAGGATCAAAAGCTGGAGTTGAACGCCCAAACTGGCACAAAAACTGGCGTTCAACTCCACAAATGGCCTCTGCACGTGAATTGCTTAAATCTCAGCCCCAGCACACACCAAGTGGACCCCAGAAGTGGATCTCTGCATCATCCATCATAGTTTACTCATTTTTTGTAAACCTAGGATACTAGTTTAGTATTTAAGCAACTTTTAGAGACTTATTTTGGATATCATGACATTTTAGATCTGAACTTTGTACCCTTTGACGGCATGAGTCTCTAAACTCCATTGTTGGGGGTGAGGAGCTCTGCTGTGTCTCGATGAATTAATGCAAGTATTTCTGTTTTCTATTCAAACACGCTTGTTCCTATCTAAGATGTTCATTCGCGCTTAACTGTGATGAAGGTGATGATCCGTGACACTCATCACCATTCTCAACCCATGAACGTGTGCCTGACAACCACCTCCGTTCTATATCAGATTGAATGAGTATCTCTTAGATCTCTTAATCAGAATCTTCGTGGTATAAGCTAGAATTGATGGCGGCATTCATGAGAATCCAGAAAGTCTAAACCTTGTCTGTGGTATTCCGAGTAGGATTCAAGGATTGAATGACTGTGAGGAGCTTCAAACTCCTGAAGGCTGGGCGTTAGTGACAAACGCAAAGGAATCAGGGGATTCTATTCCAACCGGATCGAGAACCAACCGGTGATTAGCCGTGCTGTGACAGAGCGCGTGAGCGTAGTTTTCACTGGAAGGATGGAAGGTAGCCATTGACAACGGTGATCCACCAACACACAGCTTGCCATAGGAGGACGTGCGTGCGTGAACGAGAAGACAGAGGAAAGCAGAGATGCAGAAGACAAAGCATCTCCAAAACTCCAACATATTCTCTATTACTGCATAACAAGTAACCTTTAATCCATGCTCTCTTGTTTATTTGCAATTCAACTGATAAACATAATTGACTTCCTGACTAAGATTTACAAGATAACCATAGATTGCTTCAAACCAACAATCTCCGTGGGATTCGACCCTTACTCACGTGAGGTATTACTTGGACGACCCAGTGCACTTGCTGGTCAGTGGTACGAGTTGTGAAAAGTGTGATTCACAATTTGTGCACCAAGTTTTTGGCGCCGTTGCCGGGGATTGTTCGTGTTTGGACAACTAACGGTTTATTTTGTTGCTTAGATTAGGAAAAATTTCTCTTTTTGTTTAGAGTCTCGTATTATTGTCGTGTTAAAATTTTAGAATCCTTATTTTCTTATTAAAACCTTTTTCAAAAATAATTTTTTCTATTAAATCCTGTGCCAAACTTTAAGTTTGGTGTTTTCTTGTTGATTTTTCTTAAAATTTTCGAAAATTTATTTTGGTTTTCTAAAAATTTTAAGTTTGGTATTCTTCCTTCATGTTCTTGTGTTCTTATGAGTCTTCAAAGTGTTCTTGAGTTTTCCTTGTGTCTTGATCTTAAAATTTTTTAGTTTGGTGTTCCTTGGTGTTTTCCCTCCAAATTTTTCGAAAATAAGGAGCATTAGATCTAAAAATTTTAAATCTTATGCTATCTTATTGTTTTTCTCTTTCCTCTTAAAAATCAAAAATATCTTTTCTCTCTATTTTAAAAGCAAATTTTCGAAATCTATTCCTAAAGTCCAGATTTTTATTTCAAAATTTAAAACCTTTTTCAAAAATCATCATATCCTTTTCAAAATCTTCTAACCACTTTCTCTCTCCTCAATTTTTTCGAAAATCTTTCACTCATTTTTATTTATTTTGTTTTGATTTATTTTGTTTTCGAAATAAATAAATAAATAAATAAATAAAAATATTTTTCCTATTTTACATCATCCCCCTTTCTCCATCATGGACCTAAGCGGAAATGAACAGTCCAAGAGGACTCTGGGGTCATATTCTAACCCCTCTACTGCTTCATATGGGAGTAGTATCTGCATACCCTCCATTGGAGTCAGTAGCTTTGAGTTGAATCCTCAGCTCATTATCATGGTGCAGCAAAGTTGCCAGTATTCCGATCTTCCACAGGAAGAACCTACAGAGTTTCTGGAACAGTTTTTATAAATTGCTGACGCAGTACATGATAAAGAAATAGATCAGGATGTCTACAGACTATTACTGTTTCCATTTGCTGTAAAAGATCAAGCTAAAAGGTGGTTGAATAACCAACCTAAGGCCAGCATAAGGACATGGAAACAGCTGACAGAAAAATTCCTGAATCAATATTTCCCTCCAAAAAGGATGACACAGCTAAGGCTGGACATCCAAGGCTTTAAACAAGGGGATAATGAATCTCTTTATGATGCCTGGGAGAGATACAGAGAGATGCTACGAAAATGCCCCTCTGAAATGTTTTCAGAGTGGGTTCAGTTAGACATCTTCTACTATGGTCTTGCAGAAGGAGCTCAGATGTCTCTAGATTACTCAGCTGGTGGATCTATCCACATGAGAAAGACAATTGAAGAGGCTCAAGAGCTCATTGATACAGTTGCCAGGAATCAGCATCTGTACCTAAGCAGCAACCCTTCCATGAATGAAGAGGTTAAAACAGTAACTACTGAACTCAGTCCTGTAAAACAAGCTGCTGAATTCAATCAGCAATTGGACTTTCTAACAAAGCAGCTAGCCGAATTTAAAGACAGGTTACAAGAGACAAGGATGGCTAATATACATATGGACGAACAGTTTAAGCAAACAAAGCAGCAGCTGTCAAGGCAAATAGCAGAAGAATGCCAAGCAGTTTAACTAACAAGTGGGAAAACATTAAATACCCCACCTCAAGGCAGCAAAAAGCTAAGAAATGAGCAAACCACCCAAAATTTACCTGAGGACAGTAAGAGCCCAGGGAAAAGTAATTCTGGAACTAAAACGCCAGAAAATTGGTGGAAGGCTGGCGCTGAACGCCCAGACCATGCTCAGGACTGGCGTTCAACGCCAGAAATAAGGCAGGACTGGCATTCAACGCCAGAAATGGGCAAGGATCTGGCGTTGAACGCCCAAAATGGGCAAGATCTGGCGCTGAACGCCCAAAATGGGCACAGTTCTGGCGTTCAGACGCCAGGAGCAGACAAGGAGCTGGCGTCCAGTTTCACTCCAGCTTCTAACTCTGGCACTCAATCGCCAGTGAGGGATCAGACACACACAAATGCTGATAACAACCCCTCTAAAAAGGCTTCTTCAACCACTTCTGTAGGCAATAAACCTGCAGCAACTAAGGTTGAAGAATATAAAGCCAAGATACCTTATCCTCAAAAACTCCGGAAAGAGGAGCAGGATAAGCAATTTGCTCACTTTGCAGATTATCTCAGGACTCTTGAAATAAAGATTCCATTTGCAGAAGCACTTGAGCAAATACGTTCTTATGCCAAGTTCATGAAAGAGATCTTGAGTCATAAGAAGGATTGGAGAGAAACAGAAAGAGTTCTCCTCACTAAAGAATGCAGTGCAGTCATTCTGAAAAGCTTTCCTGAAAAGCTTAAAGACCCTGGGAGTTTTTTGATACCATGCATATTAGAAGGTAATTGCACCAAGACAGCTTTATGCGATCTTGGGGCAAGCATCAACCTAATACCTGCATCCACTATCAGAAAGCTTGGCTTAACTGAAGAAGTTAAACCAACCTGGATATGTCTCCAACTTGCTGATGGTTCTACTAAATACCCATCAGGCGTGATTGAAGACATGATTGTTAGAGTTGGGCCATTCGCCTTTCCCACTGACTTTGTTGTGCTGGAGATGGAGGAGCACAAGAGTGCTACTCTCATTCTAGGAAGACCCTTCCTAGCAACTGGACGATCCCTCATTGACGTCCAACAGGGGGAAATAACCCTGAGAGTTAATGATGATGAGTTCAATCTGAACGCTGTCAAAGCTATGCAGCATCCAGACACATCAAAAGACTGCATGAAAGTTGATCTTATTGACTCTTTGGTAGAAGAGATCAACATGGCTGAGAGTCTTGAATCAGAGTTGGAAAACATCTTTAAAGATGTTCAGCCTGATTTAGAGGATTCAGAGGACATGAAAGAGCCTCTGAAATTTCTTTTGGAAGAGGAGAAACCTCCTAAACCCGAGCTCAAGCCATTACCACCATCCTTGAAATATGCGTTTCTGGGAGAAGGTGACACTTTTCTAGTGATCATAAGCTCTGCTTTAAATTCACAGGAAGGGGAGGCACTTATTCAGGTGCTAAGGACACACAAGACAGCACTTGGGTGGTCCATAGGTGACCTTAAGGGCATAAGTCCAGCTAGATGCATGCACAAAATCTTATTGGAGGATAATGCCAAACCAGTGGTTCAACCACAGAGGCGGCTAAATCCAGCCATGAAAGAAGTAGTGCAGAAAGAGGTCACCAAACTACTAGAGGCTGGGATTACTTATCATATTTTTGATAGCCCCTGGGTGAGCCCTGTCTAAGTTGTCCCAAAAAAGGGAGGCATGACAGTGATTCATAATGAAAAAAATGAACTGGTTCCTACAAGAACAGTTACAGGGTGGCGTATGTGTATTGACTATAGAAGGCTCAATACAGCCACCAGAAAGGATCATTTTCCTTTACCATTCATAGACCAGATGCTAGAAAGACTAGCAGGTCATGATTATTACTGCTTTTTGGATGGCTACTCAGGCTATAACCAGATTGCAGTAGATCCCCAGGATCAAGAGAAAACAGCATTCACATGCCCATCCGGAGTGTTTGCTTATAGAAGGATGCCATTTGGGCTATGTAATGCGCCTGCAACCTTCCAGAGATGCATGCTCTCTATTTTCTCTGATATGGTAGAAAAATTTCTGGAAGTCTTCATGGATGACTTCTCAGTATATGGAGACTCATTCAGCTCTTGTCTTGATCACCTGAAACTTGTTCTGAAAAGATGCCAAGAGACCAACCTAGTTTTAAACTGGGAAAAGTGTCACTTCATGGTGACTGAAGGAATTGTCCTTGGGCATAAAATCTCAAACAAGAGAATAAAGGTGGATCAAGCAAAAATAGAGGTAATTGAAAAATTACCACCACCTGCCAATGTTAAGGCAATCAGAAGCTTTCTGGGGCATGCAGGATTCTATAGGAGGTTTATAAAGGATTTTTCAAAAATCGCAAAACCTCTAAGCAATCTACTAGCTGCTGACACGCCATTTGTGTTTGACACAGAGTGCCTGCAGGCGTTTGAAACGCTGAAAGCTAAGCTGGTTACAGCACCAGTCATTTCTGCACCAGACTGGACATTACCATTTGAGCTAATGTGTGATGCCAGTGATCACGCCATTGGTGCAGTATTGGGACAGAGGCATAACAAGCTTCTGCACGTCATTTATTATGCTAGTCGCGTTTTAAATGATGCCCAGAAAAATTACACAACCACAGAAAAAGAATTACTTGCAGTGGTTTATGCCATTGACAAGTTCAGATCATACTTAGTAGGATCAAAAGTGATTTTGTATATTGACCATGCTGCTCTTAAATATCTACTCACAAAGCAGGATTCAAAACCCAGGCTCATCAGATGGGTGTTGCTTCTGCAAGAGTTTGATATAGAAATAAGAGACAGAAAAGGGACAGAGAACCAAGTGGCTGATCATCTTTCCCGGATAGAGCCAGTAGAAGGGACGCCCCTCCCCTCTCTTGAGATCTCTGAGACGTTTCCTGATGAGCATTTATTTGCCATTCAGGAAGCACCATGGTTTGCCGATATTGCAAACTATAAAGCTGCAAGGTTCATACCCAAGGAGTACAACAGGATACAAAAGAAGAAATTAATTACTGATGCAAAGTATTACTTGTGGGATGAACCATATCTCTTTAAGAGATGTGCAGAAGGAATAATCCGTAGGTGCGTGCCTAGAGAAGAAGCACAGAGGATCCTGTGGCATTGCCATGGATCTCAATATGGAGGCCATTTCGGAGGTGAGCGAACAGCCACCAAGGTCCTCCAATGTGGCTTCTATTGGCCCACACTCTATAAAGATTCCCGAGAGTTTGTACGTAATTGTGACTGTTGCCAAAGAGCTGGTAATCTTCCTCATGGTTACGCCATGCCTCAACAAGGAATCTTGGAAATTGAGTTGTTTGACGTATGGGGAATTGACTTCATGGGACCTTTCCCACCATCATACTCAAACACTTATATTCTGGTGGCAGTTGACTATGTATCAAAATGGGTTGAGGCTATTGCCACACCCACCAATGATACTAAAACGGTGCTGAAGTTCCTCCAGAAACACATCTTTAGCAGGTTTGGTGTCCCTAGAGTACTAATCAGTGATGGGAGCACTCACTTCTGCAATAAACAGCTTTACTATGCCATGGTTCGGTATGGAATTCGCCACAAGGTGGCCACTCCATATCATCCACAAACCAATGGGCAAGCTGAAGTCTCTAATAGAGAATTAAAGAGAATCCTGGAACGGACAGTAAATACCCGTAGAAAGGATTGGGCACGGAGCTTAGATGATGCTCTGTGGGCTTACAGGACAGCATTCAAGACCCCTATAGGTACCTCTCCATACCAACTTGTGTATGGTAAGGCATGTCACCTGCCCATGGAACTGGAACATAAGGCCTAATGGGCAACCAGATTCCTAAACTTTGAGGCCAAACTAGCAGGAGAAAAACGATTGCTCCAGCTAAATGAGCTAGAGGAATTCAGATTCACAGCTTTCGAAAATGCCAAGCTTTATAAAGAAAAATAAAAAAAGTGGCATGACAGCAAGCTGTCATCTAGAATCTTTGAACCAGGACAGAAGGTTCTGTTGTTTAACTCTAGACTCAGGCTATTCCCCGGGAAACTGAAATCCCAGTGGAGGGGACCATACGTGATTACAAGTGTATCACCATATGGTTATGTGGAGCTTCAAGATATTGATTCTGATAAGAAGTTCATTGTCAATGGACAGAGAATCAAGCATTATCTTGAAGGCAACATTGAGCAAGAATGCTCAAGGCTGAAGCTAGATTAAAAGCTCAGCAAGGTCCAGCTAAAGACAATAAAGAAGCGCTTGCTGGGAGGCAACCCAGCCATGGGGCATCAATCCTCTAAGCATTTTGCCCTATTTCTATTTTTATTTTTATTTGTTTATATAGAGTTCATTGATAACAAGGTAAATAATCAATTGCATAAGTTCACAGGGTTACAGAAGGAATCTGCACACAAAACAGAGAAAAAGAGCTCACTGGCAAGAAAACGCCAGTAAAAGTGTATTTTGGGCGTTCAACGCCCAAAATGGGCATCCACTGGGCGTTGAACGTCAGTAATGGTAGCAATCTGGGCGTTCAACGCCAGAAATGGGCATCCACTGGGTGTTGAACGCCAGTAATGGCAGCAACTGGGTGTTGAACGCCCAGGAGAGCAGCATTTGGGCGCTGAACACCCAAAACAGGCAGTGTTTGGGCGTTCAAACGCCAGGAAGGCAGGGAGGAGCCACATTCATTTTTTCCACACGTTTTTCCATTCTAATTTCAAATTTTATGTTTCAATGCATGATTTTAGATAAACATGTCAAGAACCCTGATTTCTAAATTCCATAATTTCTAAAAACCCTACCACAAAAAAAATATCAAATGTATTTTAATCCATAAGCACCAGGCATCTTTGCAAATTCAATCCAACTCTTTTCAAAAATTTTTTTTTATAAATCTATCTTTTTTTCAACTCATCAATATCTTTTTCAAAACCTCCACTTTATCTTTTTCAAAAATTAAATCTATCTTTCTCAAAAATCTTTCATATCCTTTCAATTTTAAACTATATCCTCTCTTATCATATCTTCTATCTTATCTTTTCCAAATAAATCTTTTTATCATATCTTTATCTTTTTTTTTTCGAAAAACCCACCCTCCCCCCTTATAAATTTGAGTTCGGCCTCCCTCCTCTCCCATCAACAATTGCACCTAGCTCTCCTTCTCTCCCTCTCCTTTCTTTTCTTTTGCTTGAGGACAAGCAAACCTCTAAGTTTGGTGTGTTTATCCGCGATCACTAAGATCATGGACCCCAAAGGAAAACAACCCACTCCAAGAGGCAAGAAAGAGAGCGTTCCAAAACCACTTTGGAATCAAGGGAAGTTCTTATCTAAAGAACATTCGGACCATTATAACAAAATAATGGGTCTGAGATCAGTGATCCCGGAAGTTAGATTCGATTTGAAAGAAGATGAATACCCGGAGATCCAGGAGCAAATTCAAATCAGGAGCTGGGAAGTCCTAGCTAATCCTGAAACGAAAGTGGGAAGGAACATGGTCCAGGAATTCTATGCTAATATGTGGCAAACTGACAAGCAGAAACTATCTGGGACTGCTCTCTATGACTATCGGACCGTGGTCAGAGGAAAGATTGTTCATACCCACCCTGACAGGATCAGGGAGATCTTAAAGCTACCTCAGCTGAAGGATGATCCAGACTCCTTCAACAGGAGGATGATGAGAGCAGACAAGGGCCTGGATAAGATTCTAGAGGACATATGTATCCCTGGAGCCAGGTGGACCACCAACACAAAGGGTGTCCCAAATCAACTCAAGAGAGAGGATCTCAAACCAGTCGCCAGAGGATGGCTAGACTTCATTGGGCATTCTCTGTTGCCTACTAGCAACCGTTCTGAAGTCACAGTTAAAAGAGCAGTGATGATCCATTGCATCATGATGGGAAAGGAAGTGGAGGTTCATCAGCTGAACTCTACAAAATTGCTAACAAAAATTCTAAAGAGGCCAGGTTGGCTTATCCAAGCGTGATTTCTCTGCTCTGCAAGGACGCTGGAGTAAGGATGGGAATAATTGAGTATATCTCAATTGAGAAGCCAATCACCAAAGCATCAATGGAAAAACAACAAGCACAGGATGATCCCATCAAGAAGAGAGCACAGGAATTCCTCTCAGAGATCCCTCAATCTGAATACTGGGAGTATCTTGAGACGTCTGTTACCAAGATACGGGAAGCTATGGAGAAAATAATAAAAGAACAGAAGGAACACAGTCAAATGCTGACCTATATGTTTAAAGAACAAGAGGAGCAAGGGCGTGACTTAAGGGAATTGAAGCGCCAAAAGTCTTCTCTTGCAGGACCAAGCACCCCAAGGATCAGAGGAACCCCCGTTCCCCCAGAATAAAGGTTGTTAATTTCTAATTTCTGCCTTAACTCTGTGACAGTGTCCTTATAGAAGTTTACCTTAGGAGTCATATAGTAGTAATTAGTATCTATTTTGATTTTATCTCCAATTAAGCTATAGTTTATTTTTCTCATCATCAGCAAACATAAATAAAGTAGTAGATCTTTTGAATAAGAGGCAATAAAATTTCGAGTTTTAATAAGAGAAATTCTAATTAGTTAAATGTGGTGGCAATGCTTTCTGTCTTCTAAATGAATGCTTGAACAGTGCATATGTCTTTTGAATTTGTTGTTTAAGACTGTTAAATATGTTGGCTCTTGAAAGAATGATGAACATGAGACATGTTATTGATAATCTGAAAAATCATAAAAATGATTCTTAAAGCAAGAAAAAACAGCAAAGAACAAAGCTTGCAGAAAAAAAAATATATATGTATATTAAAATAGGCGAAAAAAAATAGAAAGAAAAAGAAAAAGCAAGCAGAAAAAGCCAAAAGCTCTTAAAACCAAGAGGCAAGAGCAAAAAGCCAATAACCCTTAAAACCAAAAGGCAAGGGCAAATAAAAAGGATCCTAAGGCTTTGAGCATCAGTGGATAGGAGGGCCTAAAGGAATAAAATCCTGGTCTGAGCGGATAAACCAAGCTGTCCCTAACCATGTGCTTGTGGCGTGAAGGTGTCAAGTGAAAACTTGAGATTGAGCGGTTAAAGTCAAGGTCCAAGGAAAAAAGAAGAGTCTGCTTAAGAACTCTGGACACCTCTAATTGGGGACTTTAGCAAAGTTGAGTCACAATCTAAAAGGTTCACCCAATTATGTGTCTGTGGCATTTATGTATCCGGTGGTAATACTGGAAAACAAAGTGCTTAGGGCCACGACCAAGACTCATAAAATAGCTGTGTTCAAGAATCATCATACTGAAATAGGAGAATCAATAACACTATCTGAATTCTAAGTTCCTATAGATGCCAATCACTCTGAGCTTCAATGGATAAAGTGAGATGCCAAAACTGTTCAGAAGCAAAAAGCTACTAGTCCCGCTCATCTAATTAGAATCTGAGCTTCACTCAAAAACTCTGAGATATTATTGCTTCTCAACCTATTAGTCTTCTATTTTATTTGTCTAGTTGCTTGAGGACAAGCAACAGTTTAAGTTTGGTGTTGTGATGAGCGGATATTTTATACGCTTTTTGGGGTTAATTTCATATAGTTTTGAGTATGTTCTAGTTAGTTTTTAGTCTATTTTCATTAGTTTTTAGGAAAAATTCATATTTCTGGACTTTACTATGAGTTGTGTGTTTTTCTGTAACTTCAGGTATTTTTCTGGCTAAAATTGAAGGAGCTGAGCAAAAATCTGATTCAGGCTGAAAAAGGACTGCTGATGCTGTTGGATTCTGACCTCCCTGCACTCAAAGTAGATTTTCTGGAGCTACAGAACTCGAAATGGCATGCTTCCAATTGCGTTGGAAAGTAGACATCCAGGGCTTTCCAGCAATATATAATAGTCCATACTTTTCACAAGGAATAACGACGTAAACTGGCGTTCAACGCCAGTTCTCTGCCCAATTCTGGCGTCCAACGCCAGAAAAGGATCAAAAGCTGGAGTTGAACGCCCAAACTGGCACAAAAACTGGCGTTCAACTCCACAAATGGCCTCTGCACGTGAATTGCTTAAATCTCAGCCCCAACACACACCAATTGGGCCCCATAAGTGGATCTCTGCATCATCCATCATAGTTTACTCATTTTTTGTAAACCTAGGATACTAGTTTAGTATTTAAACAACTTTTAGAGACTTATTTTGGATCTCATGACATTTTAGATCTGAACTTTGTACCCTTTGACGGCATGAGTCTCTAAACTCCATTGTTGGGGGTGAGGAGCTCTGCTGTGTCTCGATGAATTAATGCAAGTATTTCTGTTTTCTATTCAAACACGCTTGTTCCTATCTAAGATGTTCATTCGCGCTTAACTGTGATGAAGGTGATGATCCGTGACACTCATCACCATTCTCAACCCATGAACGTGTGCCTGACAACCACCTCCGTTCTATATCAGATTGAATGAGTATCTCTTAGATCTCTTAATCAGAATCTTCGTGGTATAAGCTAGAATTGATGTCGGCATTCATGAGAATCCGGAAAGTCTAAACCTTGTCTGTGGTATTCCGAGTAGGATTCAAGGATTGAATGACTGTGACGAGCTTCAAACTCCCGAAGGCTGGGCGTTAGTGACAAACCAAAGGAATCAGGGGATTCTATTCCAACCGGATCGAGAACCAACCGGTGATTAGCCGTGCTGTGACAGAGCGCGTGAGCGTAGTTTTCACTGGAAGGATGGAAGGTAGCCATTGACAACGGTGATCCACCAACACACAGCTTGCCATAGGAGGACGTGCGTGCGTGAACGAGAAGACAGAGGAAAGCAGAGATGCAGAAGACAAAGCATCTCCAAAACTCCAACATATTCTCTATTACTGCATAACAAGTAACCTTTAATCCATGCTCTCTTGTTTATTTGCAATTCAACTGATAAACATAATTGACTTCCTGACTAAGATTTACAAGATAACCATAGATTGCTTCAAACCAACAATCTCTATGGGATTCGACCCTTACTCACGTGAGGTATTACTTGGACGACCCAGTGCACTTGCTGGTCAGTGGTACGAGTTGTGAAAAGTGTGATTCACAATTTGTGCACCATGCCCATTTTATGGTTTTAGGTTTGTACGAAGAACGTAACAGGTAGGTCCCTATTATTTTTAGCAACAGTTTTTGGACAGGCATGAGTAGCACTCAAAGGAGTGAAAGCATGCACTCTTTTATGAAGGGCTACCTAATCTCAAAGAGTAACTTGCAACAATTTGTAACACAATATGACAACTGTCTTGCAAATAAAGCTCAACAAGAATATGAATTGGATGCTGCCAGCTTCAATACCATTATCCCTTGTGCTACTACCTCTGCTATTGAAAAACAGTTTCAAAAGGAATATACTCATGAAAAGTTTAATGAGCTTCAAAAGGAGTTTAGAGCAATGGCTAATTGCTTTTCAACAAAAGAGCATGAAAAAGGATATGTTGTTACTTACAAGGTTATAGAAGAGATTGAGAATGGTGATAAGCTATTTGATGTTACTTACAAGGTATCATTTGATTCTTCAACTTCAGATGTTTCTTGCTAATACCATCTTTTTGAGTCAAAGGGAATCTTATACCTCCATACTCTTTCAGTCCTTCGTCTTGAAAGAGTGAAGAAATTACCAAATAAATACATTCTTGATCGGTGGAAGAAAAATTCAAGCACAGTAGCATCAAGTGTAGCCATGATCCAAGTCATTTGGAGCCCGTAAAGAAACGTTATGTTGAGATGTGCAAGCAATTTTATAATATTGCTGAAGTAGCCGCTGCATCCGAGGAGCTCACCGAGACTGTACATCGTATACTAGACTCGATTTGGGTTATGTTGGTGGAACTAAAGGCCTCTTCAATGGATAATGTAGATAATCAAAATTAGAATGAGGTAGATGAAAATGCAAATAATTTAGAGATTCACAACCCCTAACAAATATCACGAAAAGTTCGTAGGCGTAATAAAAGGCTTCAATCTACTGTAGAAAAAAATTATTAAATAAGGAAGGAAGAAGCATACAAATAATGTGAAAGAGAGATCACAAGCAAGTTCAGTGTTTGATTAATTTTATTATTATCGCTAAAATACTCTGTTAACACTTTATTGATTGCTATTTTTTTTAGCCACTTGTGGAGTTACCTTCAGAGTTGAGTATTACCTCTAACCAACCATATGACTTTGTATCCTTGCTGAAGTCAATGCAACAAAGTCACCATTTGGAAGAATAATAATTTTATTTTTTTTTTGTAATAGATTTGTTACATGTTGCAATAGAACTCTTGCATTTTTTCCAGTTGTAATCAAACTCCACAGTTAAATATAGCACTGAACTTGAATATAATCAAACTCGGTAAACAAGTATAATAAAACTCAAATTATAATCAAACTCAGTAAACATTTATAATCAAACACAATAGTCAAATATAGCACTAAACTTTAGCATAATCAAACTCAGCAAACACATATAATCAAACTCAGCAATTAAATATAGCACTGAACCTGAATATAATCAAACTCGGTAAATATGTATAATTAAACTCAAATTATAATCAAACTTAGTAAACTTTTTGTTGTTTACTTTGAAGTCTTATGCCTATGTTGCTGCTACACTCTCTGTTTTATTTCTTAATTAAATTAAACTATGGTGCTTTTTTACTTTCCCTTATTTCATTCATGAATATGTTAATTAGATTGATGATTAAAGAATAAATTTGATTTTTAATTTTAAAATTGAGACTAGATTGGATATATGTTTAAATTCAGGACAAAACTTATAATTAGATGGGGTAGTTCTACATTTATCCTTTCTGGTATGGGTATATGAACACTCATAGGATAGATAATGTATTAGCACATGACTACAGGTGTGACATAGCGGTAAGGTCTTGCTCGAAGTAAAAAAATACACTATCTATTCCGAGGGTTACCTAAAACTGTAGGTCGATCTCGGATGAGATCTTCTGTGCTGGTCGGAGATGATGTGTCGGCTGGCTGGTGGTGGCCGGAGCTGTTGTGTCTGACTTGTTGGACTGGCTTCACTTCTGATCCATGGTCACCGGAGGGTGGGGGGTACCTGCAAGAGACTCCGATGCTTAAGTTAGCACGGGTATTAAGCAGGTTTATTGTAGAATCAAAGTATGAGTTATACCTAGGTGCTCCAGTGTATTTATAGTGGTTGTAGGGTGACCTTTCTAGATAAGATAAGTTGGTTATCTTATCTTATCTTTAACTTTGAGTTGAGGTCAGCTTATCTTCAAGGGAACCGCCTTTATCTCTATAGGCTTGGATTACCTTTGGATTTAGGTTGTGTTCCTCTATTTGGGCCCTTTATTGGGCTTTCCTGTCGATTTGGCCGACCTCTTTGAGAAGAGGTCGGATAGCCTGACCTGAAGAGGTCGGTCGCTTTGTTACTGAACATCTCGGGTCGGATAGCTCAACCCAGGATGTGAACAGTGCCCCTGCTCGAGCTCGGTCTTTCTTTTTTGGGGTCGAGTCTTAGACTTCGATCCTTCTCTGGTGGAGCCGAACTCGAGCATTTGTTGACCTCTTTCTTTTTGTAGAATTTTTTGAATGTGGAACGTTTTCTTCTGAAAGCGCGCGCTTGTGTATTAGCGCTTTGTTCTTGGGAACGTGCGAGGGTTTAATACCTTCATTAATTGGTATTAATTGCCCCGTTTTCTTTGGCTTTATTTTGAATTTCTGCACTCAGAAAACGGTTTCTCTTCTTCCTCTTTCTTTGTAACTTCTCCCTTCGTTCTCTCACCTTCTGCTTTTCGCCTACATTTTGCCTTTGCGGCATCATTCAGCGATCCGGCGATTCCGTCTTTCCATCTTCAACCCTTCTGAGACTCTGCTTTTTTCCAGGTTGGTTCCATTTACACTTTCTTCTCGTCTTTGTTGCTTTGTCTTTAGTTTTATGGTGAAGTTTTGACTTTGCTTAGAGAAAGTTTGGATCTTTCTTGTCGCGCGTACTTGCTGTGTGTTCTGAGAGTTTCTTCGCCCTTTGCATGAACCTTTTCACCTTTCCTGTTGTTTGATGCTTCTAGGGCTTTGCATGTTCTACTGTCGCTTCTGTCCGATACCCAGAAAAAACTGCATCTTTACTCACTTAATCGAAGATTGCTCCTTGGTTTTTGCCCTATTGATAGCTTTTCCTGTTTGCTGCGATATTTGTTTTGGTTTTTGTTTGATTCTGAGAAAAGGTTGCGCCTTTGACGATTTCCGCTTGGTATGATGCTTTTTGCTGATAGACTGTAAAAAGATAGTGACTTTTTTTTGTTCTGTCTTTCTTTTCCGAAATGTCTGTTATTTGAAATCTTTTCTTGTTTAAGAGATGCCGGGACGTAAGCTGGGGATTTTTCCTGAAACCTTGCTTTGTAAATGCCTCCAAAGGATGCCCCAGGACTTTGGTTTGAGTCTTGGAGTTTTTCTTTTCTGTTTGTTCTTCTGTATACTAGTCGAGTTATTTTGCCCCTCGTCCGAGATGTTTTTTGGTAATCCCATCTTCTTTTCTTATTGTAGGATTAGTTGGCCTCATGTCTTCTCGCAATAACATTGTAGAGATGTCTTCTAAAGTTTCCGAGGGGATGTCTGATTGGCTGGACTCCCTTGTCTTGATGTGTGTCTCTGTGGTGGACGCTGATTTTTGTGTAGAGCTGAGGAAACGTCATAGGATTTGTGGTAGCAGCGCCCGGGAGAGGGATTATGAGCTTGTAGCGCCCGATTCTAATGATAGGGTTTGTTTTCCTACTTCGGTCGAGGGGGAGCATCCCTTTTTCTATGCCTATGAATATTTCTTTAGCCAGTTGGACATTACCTTTCCTTTTACTGCTTTCGAAACCGATTTGTTGTGGTCTTGTAATATTGCCCCATCCCAGCTTCATCCGAATTCCTGGGGTTTTGTCAAGATTTTTCAGTTGCTTTGCCAAGAGTTAGGCATAACACCTTCTCAGACTCTTTTCCTCTATCTTTTTGTTTCTGCCAAGCCCAGAGGGTCTTCCAAAAAGAAAGCTTCCTGGGTTTCTTTCAGGTCGGCCCAGGGGCATAAAGTTTTTGTCATGTATGATGAGTCTTTTAAAGATTTTAAGAATTATTTCTTCCGAGTCCGTGCTGTTGAGGGGGCCCGCCCCTTTTTTCTTGATGAAAATGATGAGCTTGCCTTTCCTCTAGAATGGCAAAAGAATGTGAGAGTGTCTCGCTATACCTGGGAGATGCTTGACGAGGTTGAACGAGCTTTTGTAGTTGTTCTTGAAGATTTATGGGGGCAACCACCCCATCTTGATATAAAAAGGTTTTTGAGTGACCCGTCTTTGGTTTGAACTGTTTTGGGTACTGTCTGACTTGTTTATATATTTGCTTTTTAGTTTTACTTATTCTTTTTGTGATTGTAACCCATTGCTGTGGTCGATTCTGTATTTTCAGAGATGTCAAAAAATAACGATTCTATGAAGGCCTACAAAAAAGCAAAGAAGGCTGCAGCTACTCAAAATATCTCGGCCAAGGTGGTGGGAGAGGGATCTTCCTAAGTTCTGGTGAAGCTGCCTGTGCCGAGTTCTCCTGGTCCGAGGAAGGTAATTCCCACTCCTAGGGTTCGCCTGGCCGAACCTCCGCAATCTTTCGCTGCTACTTCTGGTGCTCCTCCCAACAAGAAACAAAAAACAATTGAGCCTTTCAACCTTGATGCCCCTGATTTTGACGCGGTCGAGTTCGTAGATCAGCAGATCGGTCCATACGGTGTCCTTCCTATGAATGATGTATCACTTCTTCGTCATTTGGACTTTATAATGCGGAGTAGTTTAAAAATGGCACATATGGGAGCTGCCTTGTACCGAACGGCTCAAAATCTTCCTCTCCATGCCACCAAAGCCTTCATGGAGGAGGCAAAACAGGAATTCGACCAGATGAAGGGCTTGAAAGAGGAGCTTGAGGTGAAAGTAGCCAAACTGGAGAAGGATCTGGAGAATGAAAAAGCTAGCTCTCTTGCTCTGGCGGCTTCTGTGTGATTGGCCGAGGACACTGCGTTGAGGCATAAAGATAGTTATGTCACGTCTTATCGGGAGGTGATACGTCTGAGGGAGGAGTTGGAGTCCGCCCGAGTTGACTATTTCAAGCTCCAAGGTCACCTTGTCGGCAGTGTAAAACGCTGCTTATGATAATTTAAAGAAGCAGGTTCAAGTTCTCGCTCCTGAGGTTGATCTTATTCTTTTTAGCTTGGACAATATTGTGAGGGATGGTAAGATTGTCCCCGACGACCAAGATGATGATGATGTCGAACCTCCCTCTGCGCTTGCTGCTAAAGTGTCGACCTCTATAGTTCCTCCTACTGGGATTGCTCATCCAGAATGAGATCCTGATTGTCAAATTCTGAATAGGGACAACGGTACGGTGGATGCAGTGCCTCTCCAAGCTCGCCCTCCTTCACCCCAGACTGATGCTACCGAGAAGGCTCCCGATCTTAACTAATTTTTCTTGGATGTTTGTGTAGATAGCCCGACTTGTGGGCTTTTTTAAACTCTTTATTCTGTAGTTTTAATATTTTGCTGACTGTTGATACTCCTTTTGGTTGCTTATTTAGCAACTTTTTATTTTGAAAAAATAACAAGTAGCTTTTAAGCTTTGGGCCTGATCTTGAAGCTTGTTTATAATATTGCATTTTATATCATGCTTGTTTGCACTTGTTTTTGGCACCTTTCTGGGTTTTGAGAATGCCGAAGCCTTGCTGCTCAGCCTCTTTGAATTGCTTTGTACTTATTGCTTGTAGCTTGGATCCTTTGTGGATGTGTGGATCCAACTCGTGTTTCGGTTTTCTGGCTCTTACTTGTATTTATTTCTGGCCATCCATAACCAATTTCTTTACGTTGGTCCTCTTTCCAGTTATTTTTGTAGTCCTCTTTTTTAGACCTTTGTCAGGTCTCTTTCAGGGACTACTTTTATAACTTGTCTGTTGTAGGAGACCGACTTCTTTGCGTCATCCTTTTCTAAGTTATTTTTGTAATCCTCTTTTTTGGACCTTTGTCAGGTCTCTTTCAGGGATTACTTTTATAACTTGTTTGTTGTAGGAGACCGACTTCTTTATGTCGATCTCTTCTAAGTTATTTTGTAATCCTCTTTCTTGGACCTTTGTCAGGTATCTTTTAGGGATTACTTTTATAACTTGTTTGTTGTAGGAGACCGACTTCTTTATGTCGATCTCTTCTAAGTTATAGTAATTCCTCTTTTATAGGGTTGGCCAGACCTCTTTCCAGGGATTTGCTGATAACTTGGGTTGACCTGGTCCGACTTCTTAACGTCGGCCAGTCTTTAAGTTATTATTTAGCAATCCATAAGACCTCGTTAGGTTCTTTTTCCGGATCATGTTCGATAACTTTTTGCATTATTCTGTGTTCATCTTGCCGATTTGTAGAAGGTGGTTTCTATCTTTGTTTGGTTGACCTTTAGATGAATCGCGTTTTCATCTCTATTGGTCTTTATCGTGATCGTGTAGTGAATCTGTTTTTCACTTTCTGCCGATTTGTTGCTTTATAATCGGACGATGAATGCTTCAGATTAATGCGTCTTGAGAATTTGTAGGATATCTAAAATATATTTTATTTAAAAGAAAGTGCAAATATATACATGTGGGAGTTTTTCATCCCTGTAAGTCGGATAGTTTGTAGGTCCTAGCTTGGTACCTCATTAAAAAACCTTTTCAGAAAAAAGAGTGTACCTTATCCCAAGATCCTTTATCATTCCTAACTATAGTACCTTCTTAGGTTGCAGGCATGCCACGATCTGGGAAGCTCTCGTCCATCGAGTTCGGACAGTCTGTAGTAGCCCTTCCCAAGTACTTTTATGACTCGGTAGGGTCCTTTCCAATTTGCTGCCAGCTTTCCTTCTCCAGGTCGAGTTGTTCCGATATCATTTCGGATTAGAGTGAGATCGTTTTCTGCGAAACCTCGCGGCACTACCTTTTGATTATATCTCGAAGCCATTTGACGTTTTAATGCTTCTTCCCTGATCCGAGCTCTTTCCTGGACTTCTGGGAGTAGGTCGAGTTCTTCCCTTTGCAGTTGGGAGTTGGCTTCTTCATTGTAGTGTACTACTCTAGGTGACCCTTCCTCAATTTCTACCGGAATCATTGCCTCCACTCTGTATGCTAGTCGGAAGGGTGATTCCTTTGTGGTGGAATGTGGCGTTGTCTGATATGCCCATAGGACTTGTGGGAGTTCCTCAGCCCAAGCTCCTTTTGCATCCTGTAATCTCCATTTTAACTCGGCCAATATAACTTTGTTGGCAGCTTCAGCTTGTCCATTGGCTTGGGGATGTTCAATGGAGGTGAACTGGTGCTTTATGTTCAAACCGGCTGCTAATTTTCTGAAGCCTGCATCTGTGAATTGGGTGCCATTGTCTGTGGTGATGGAGTATGGGACCCCGAACCTTGTGACAATGTTTCTATATAGGAATTTTCGACTTCTTTGAGCAGTGGCGTTGGCTAGGGGTTCTGGCTCAATCTATTTTATGAAATAGTCTACTCCGACTATGAGGAATTTGACTTGTCCTGATCCCTGGGGAAAGGGTCCGAGAAGATCGAGTCCCCATTTTGCAAATGGCCAACGCGAAGTTACGCTGATGAGCTCTTCTGGCGGGGCGATGTGAAAGTTGGCATGTTTCTGGCATGGGGGACATGTCTTTACAAATTCTATAGGTTCTTTTTGTAGAGTTGGCCAGTAAAATTCCGCTCAAAGTACCTTTTTGGTGAGAGCTTGTGTCCCAAGGTGATTGCCACAAATGCCGCTGTGTACTTCCTCTAAAACTTCCCTTGTGTTAGAGGTCGGCACACATTTTAACAATGGTATTGAAATCCCTCTTTTGTATAGGGTGTTGTTTATGATGGTGTAGTATTGTGCCTCTCGTTTTAATCTCTTCGCCTCCTTTTCATCTGTGGGGAGTATTTCTGTTTTGAGATAATTAATTATGGGGTTCATCCATCCTTGATTCTGACCTGTTATGGCTAGGACTTTTTCCATTTCCGAGATTGACGGGTCTTGTAGCATTTCCTGGATGAGGCTTCTATTGTTGCCCCCTGGTTTGGTGCTGGCTAGCTTTGAGAGTGCATCAGCTCGGGCATTTTGTTCGCGGGGTATGTGGCGGATCTTATATTCTCTGAGTTGTCTGAGTTGTTCCTTGGTTTTATCCAAATACTTTTTCATGGTGGGATCTTGGGCTTGATAGCTCCCTGTTATTTGTGAGGTGACTACTTGTGAATCGCTAAAGATGTTGAGTTTTTGAGCTCCAACCTCCTTAGCCAGCTTCAAACCAGCTAGTAACGCTTCATATTCCGCCTGGTTGTTTGATGCTGTGAACCCAAATTTGAGAGAAAGCTCAACTTGGGTTCCTTGGTTGCTTTCTATTATCACACCTGCGCCGCTTCCAGTCATATTCGAGGACCTGTCCACGTAGAGATTCCATTCTGTGGGGGTTTCCACGGTATCTGTGAATTCTGCAATGAAGTCGGCCAAGTACTGCGATTTGATGGCTGTCCGAGCTTCATATTGGAGGTCGAACTCGGATAACTCGACTGCCCATTGTAAAATTCTGCCTGCTAAATCTGTTTTCTGTAATATCCCTTTTATGGGTTGGTCGGTTCGAACCCTAATGGTGTGAGCCTGGAAGTATGGGCGAAGTCGTCGAGATGTCAGTATGAGAGCATAGGCAAACTTTTCTATTTTTTGGTAGTTCAACTCGGATCCCTGCAGCGCTTTACTAATGAAGTATACATGTTGTTGCTCTTTGTCGTCCTCTCGAACTAGTGCTGAGGCTACTGCCCGACTTCCTACCGCAAAGTACAATACGAGTGGTTCTTCCTTTCGTGGTCGAGTTAGGATAGGTGGTCGTCCAGGAAACTTTTGAAATCTTAGAAGGCTTGCTCGCATTCCATTGTCCATTCGAAGTTCTTTCCTTTCCTTAGAGTAGCATAGAAAGGAAGGGATCTTATTGCTGATCCCGCTAGGAACCTGGACAAGGCTGCCAACCTCCCGTTGAGTTGTTGTACTTCTTTGACACAAGTTGGGCTCTTCATGTTGAGTATGGCCTAGCATTTATTCGGATTTGCCTCAATTCCTCTTTGTGTGAGCATAAAACCCAAGAACTTGCCTGCTTCTATTGCAAAAGTGCATTTTGCGGGATTGAGGCGCATGTCATGCTTCCTTATGGTGTCGAACACTTGGGCCAGGTCGAACAATAATATCTCTTCACTTTGTGTCTTTATTATCATGTCGTCCACGTAGACTTCCATGTTTTTTCCGATATGATCTGAAAAGACTTTATTCATTAGCCTTTGATACGTAGCTCCCGCATTCTTGAGACCGAAAGGCATTACAATGTAGCACTAATTTGCTTTTGGCGTCAAAAACGAGGTCTTTTCTTGATCTGGTGGATACATGGGGATTTGGTTGTATCCAGAATATGCATCCATAAACGAGAGGTATCTATATCCAGATGAAGCATCTACCAGAGCGTCGATACTCAGGAGTGGGTAAGGATCTTTTGGGCAGGCTTTGTTGAGATCGGTGTAGTCGGTGCACATTCGTCATTTCCCATTTGATTTTTTTACCAAGACGACGTTAGCTAGCCATAGTGGATACTTGACTTCTCTTATGAATCCTGCTTCCAATAGTGCTTGTACCTGTTCTTCCACAGCTTGGGATCGTTCTGGCCCAAGTTTTCTTCGTCTCTGCTGTACCGGCCGAGATCCTGGATAGATCACCAACTTGTTACTCATTAGCTTGGGGTCTATGCCTGGCATGTCTACAGCCTTCCATGCGAAGAGATCGACATTATCTCGTAAGAACTGTACTAGTAATTCTTTTGCATCTCCCTTCAGGATCGTGCCAATATTAGTTGTTTTGTCCGAGGTATCCCCAATCTAAACTTTCTCTATTTCTCCTTCGGGTTGTGGAAGGAGTTCTTCTTGTCTCTAAACTCCACCGAGCTCAATTGTATGGAACTCTTCTCCTCTGCCTCTGAGGTTTAGACTTTCGTTATAACAGCGGCGTGCCATCTTTTGATCTGCTTTTATTGTAGCTATCCCTTCTGTAGTCGGGAATTTCATGCATAGATGTGGAGTTGAGACTATTGCGCCGAGTTGATTTAGTGTTGTCCGACCTATTAGGGCATTGTAGGCTGAACTCGCGTCGACCACGATGTAGTCTATCTTGAGTGTTCTGGATTGGTTCCCTTTTCCGAAGGTTGTATGTAGTGACACGTATCCCAGCGGTTGTACTGGGGTATCTCCTAGTCCGAACAGGTTGTTAGGGTATGCTCTAAGCTCCTTTTCTTCTAAGCCGAGCTTGTCGAAGGCAGTTTTGAATAAGATGTCGGTGGAGCTCCCTTGGTCTATTAATGTGCGGTGGAGATTGGCGTTTGCCAGTATGATGGTGATGACCATAGGGTCGTCGTGTCCTGAGATGATGCCGGATGCATCCTCTTTGGTGAATGTGATTGCAGGGATGTCGGGAGCTTCCTCCTTTCCTTTAACATGATATACTTCTTTGAGATATCTTTTGTGGGATGATTTGGAGGTTCCTCCTTCTGCGAATTCTCCGTGTATCATATGGACATGTCTTTTTGGCGTACAAGGTGATCGCTCGTTTCGTCCGACATCGTCATCCCTTCTTCTCTTTCTTTGATCATCATCTCGGGTGGCCAGAAACCAATCTAGTTTTCCTTCTCTTACTAATTTTTCTATGATATTTTTTAAGTCGAAGCATTCGTTGGTGGAATGCCCTCGGACTCGGTGATATTCACAGTATTCGTTCTGATTTTTTCCTCCTCTTTTACCTTTGAGTGGTCGAGCTGGGGGTATCTTTTCCGTATGGCAAACTTCTTTGTAGACATCTACCAGGGATACCCTAAGAGGGGTGTAATTATGATATTTTTTAATTTTCTCCCCCTGTCGATCTTCCTTCTTTTTGGATTCTTTATCTTTGTCTCGGTAGGAGAATTCAGATTTTGAGGTTTCTCCCAACCGAGAATTTTCTTCCATGTTGATATATTTTTCTGCTCACTCCTGCACCTCATCCAGAGATGTGGGATATTTCTTTAATATAGATTGGATGAAAGGTCCCTCTCGTAGGCCATTGATGAGGCCCATGATGGCGGCCTCTGTTGGCAAGCTTTGTATGTCTAGGCACGTTTTGTTGAATCTCTCCATGTAGTTGCAAAGACTTTCCCGATCTTCTTGCCTGATTCCTAGTAGACTGGGGGCGTGTTTGGCCTTATCTTTTTGGATGGAGAATCTAGCCAGGAATTTTTTGGCTAGGTCGTCAAAGCTTGAGATGGACTTGGGAGGTAAGTTGTCGAACCATCTAATTGCTGTCTTCGTGGGGGTTGTTGGAAAAGCTTTGCAGCGAACAGCGTCCGAGGCATCGGTGAGGTACATTCTGCTTCTAAAGTTGCTGAGGTGATGGTTGGGATCTGTAGTGCCATCATACAGAGTCATGTCTGGGAGTTTGAAGTCCTTAGGGATTTTAGTTTTCATGATGTCCCTAGTGAATGGATCTTGATCTTTGCGTGAATTGCCCTCAGGGGTGGTCCGGGTAGCCTTTGCTTTGAGATCGGCTTCAAGTTGCAGGAGTTTATCTTCCAATTCTCGACGTCGCCTTACCTCTCTTTGTAGATCCTTGCCAACTTCTTGTTGATGCTGGCTTTCTTTTTCAAGTTGCTTTAGATGATTCTGAAGCGCTTCTATTACTCCCAGATGTGATGAGTTTTTGTCTCCGTTAGATTCCAGAGTATCTTTTGGTGTAGTGTCTGCGTTTTTATGCAGCGTTCTGTCCTCTAGATCTGAATCATGGTCGTTGTCATGGTCGTCCGCCATGATGATGGGATGATTTCCAGGTTCCTCGGAAACGGCGCCAATGTTCCGAGGGTTACCTGAAACTGTAGGTCGATCTCGGACGAGATCTTCTGTGCTGGTCGGAGATGACGTGTCCGGCTGGATGGTGGTGGCCGGAGCTGTTGTGTCTGACTTGTTGGACTGGCTTCACTTCTGATCCGTGGTCACCAGAGGGTGGGGGGTACCTGCAAGAGACTCCGATGCTTAAGTTAGCACGGGTATTAAGCAGGTTTATTGTAGAATCAGAGTATGAGTTATACCTGGGTGCTCCAGTGTATTTATAGTGGTTGTAGGGTGACCTTTCTAGATAAGATAAGTTGGTTATCTTATCTTATCTTTATCTTTGAGTTGAGGTCAGCTTATCTTCAAGGGAACAACCGTTATCTCTATAGGCTTGGATTACCTTTGGATTTGGGTCGTGTTCCTCTATTTGGGCTCTTTATTGGGCTTTCCTGTCGATTTGGCCTACCTCTTTGAGAAGAGGTCGGATAGCCTGACCTGAAGAGGTCGGTCGCTTTGTTACTGAACATCTTGGGTCGGATAGCTCGACCTAGGATGTGAACACTCTCCATTTTAATCAATCCATACTCTATAGTGGTAAATTGATGACTTTAGATTGAGACCAATCCAAATTTTGTGCATATCCTGAAATCAAATAAGACCAGAAAATAGTGTTCCTTTGGGGCATTTCAGCAAACAGCTTCTGTGCGCATACTAATCAAACTGAGTATAATCAAACTCATTCAGTATAATAATCAAACATACTCTAATTCATATCACAAAAATGCAGTTATAATCAATTAATAGTCTATTAATAATCAGTTGTTAAAATTAGCTAACTAAGACTTCAATTCAAAACCCTAACTTAAATATTTTTAGTAGAAACTATGCACAACACAAATTCATTTATAGAAACTCAAAATGAAGGAAAATGCAATTGAAGAAGCTGATAGAAGCTCAAAACAAACAAGAAAAATGCCATCGAAAAAGCTAATAGAATAAAACAAGAAAAATGCAAGGAAAATGCAGAATCAAACAAGGAATATAAATTTACCTTGCAGAATCAAACAAGAAAAATACAGTCGATGAAATTTGCGCCTGAGACAGAGAGCACTACGCTTGAGACCGAGGAAGGAGAATCGCAACCGCGCTTGAAAGAGAGCGAAAGAGAATCGTGCCACTGGAGAGAGAGGGAAGGAGAATCGTGCCGCCGGAGAGAGAGGGAAGGAGAGTCATGCTGCCGAAGAGAATTACCGTTGAAAATGAGGATGAGCAAGGAGAATCACCGTCGGAGAGTGAGAGTGAGAGTGAGAATAAGGGAAGTAGAGAAAAAGAATGTTGTTTCAGCGAGCGCGTGAGAGTAATATTAAGAGTGAGATTTTTATTTTTAAGTTTTGAATTTTGTATTTTGTATTGTATATGTATAAGAATGCAGTGACTAAATTGGTGGCTGAAAGTGGTGTGCATGTAGCACAACCGATTTTATTTTTAATAGAGTATAAAATCCATAAAATTTCTGTGTGAATTTAATGTATCTCAAGATCGAAAAGAATATATGTAGAAGCTTAATATATATTAGGCAAACTAAAGAATATATTTCGTTTTATATATTGTCTTTCTTTTAAAATTAATTTTTTTTCTAAAAATACCTTTTTTTCTTTTATTATTATTTTTATTTCTCTTATTCTTCGGCTATATTCATTTTCAAAATACTAGGACCATTACAATTAGTTTTGTCGCTACTTAAAAAATTATAAGAAAAAAAATACTTTTTAAAGAAAAAAAATGTAATTTTAATAAAAAAACTAAAAAAAATAAAATAAAATGTTCAAAATAAAAATAAAATATTTAAATATTAAAAATAGAATTAAAATTTAATTTAAACGTTAAAAAATAAAACAATACTTTAATTTACCCGATACAAAATTATCATCCACTAGGTAGATTATGACAAGACTTCATAGAAAAATACAAAAAAGGATATATATATAGTGCTCAATAATAATTTGACATAAATGAAAAAACTTAGGGTCGGCTAATCACGCAAGTTAATTACTTTAACTGAAGCAATTTATAAGTCTTTATAGTAGCGTTTGTTTTGAGATATTGAAATAAAGACTGAAAGACAGATTTAATATTATGTTTGTTAGTTTAGAGACTGATATTAAAATTTTAGTTACTGTTCTCAAAATTTTAGTATTTCAGTACCTCCAAAAAGTAAGGACACAAGGGACTAAAATTTTTAGAGATGGAGACTGAAATTTTAATAACATTTTATACCTAAAATATCTTCATTTCAATTAATTAATTCTAATTTTATTCTTTGTACAAATTAAATTAAAATTTCATTCTTATTTGAATTTTTGTCTCCCATTTTATACTAAATAATACAATACTGAGATTTATTTCAATTTTTATTTCTTAATTTTGTCTTTTAATATCAATCTTTTTATTTTTATTTCTCCACCAAATACTACCTATAAGAATGAGAGAAAGGGAGACAAAGTGCATGTTATGGAAAAGTTTAAAATGGATATATAAGTAGTGAAGGAGGTCCCTCCAACCACTAATCATGTATGTGATGTTAATTTAGCTAATCATTGAGTAAGAAAAAGCAAATGGAAATATTACTATTGTATTTTTTTTTGGTATACTATTACTATTGTATTTGATTGAGAATTAGAGAGATAATAATCAACCACAAAAGATCCAATGCTCCCACTTTTTGACTGATAGATAAAGCAGAAGTAGTTCACCAAATTCATTTCCAAACAACCTATTTTGCCAAACTTTTTTTTTCTTTTGACAAAAAGTGTGAACTACTTCCAAAATTCTCATGGCTTTGTAAATAGTCTCTCTCTTTCTTAGATCAAATATATAATTTGTAATAAGATCCCAACTTCTTCATTAAGAAATACTTCTAGAATTTTTCTTAAAAAAAAAAAATTATGCCACGTACTAAAAACTATTTGCTTTTAGCTACATGTGAATCATATTACTACGATAATCATGTAATTAACTGGCGCTATCCTAACTTAGACCATTCAGATTAGTTCATGGATTAATTGGTCAAATCCGAACTAAACTGAGCCAAAATTGGTAAGGAAATTGTAAGAACCTAAATCCAAACCTCCTGGCTAAGACCCTATTTTGTTTTTGGAAAATATATAATTTAAGTTAAAATTAATTTCACTTGGCCGGATACTACATTGAACTACGGGTGTTCAAGATTCGTGCCATCCCAAAACGTGATACAAACTCAAAGCATATTTTTGTCAGGTTTAAATTAATTATTTTTATTCCACGTTATTTTTGGATCGAATTTAGGTTATGTTTCTTGGATAACCATGTGATGCCAGGGTATTTTGGCTAGTTTTACTAGCCATTTTTTATATGCTTTATGTTGGTTTCATGCATTTTCTTAAGAAATAAGCAAGTATTTGGTTGAAAATGCATTTATACCATGATTCAAGCAAACATTGTGAATTTTGAATGATTTCATGAGAATTATGCATGAATTGAATAATAAAATGGATGATGCATGATCTCATGATTAAGAGCAAGACTTTGATGCACTTTGTTTGATTGATTTTAGGTAACAAGAAGCAGAGAAGAGTCACGTTAGTGGCTACGTTAGTGCCACTAACGTGGCCATTAACGTGGAAGGAAGGAAACTTTGCAACGTTAGTGGTAAAGTTAACACCACTAACGTCTTCGAAGGTCATCTCAGCCCACGTTAGTTGTCCCGTTAGCACCCCTAACGTGGGCACTAACGTGGAAGAGAGGAGAAGCCCCAACGTTAGTGGGAGCGTTAACAGCATTAACTTTGAAGAAGGGGAGCATGGAAAGTTAGTGGCAACGTTAATGCCACTAACTTTAGCAAGGCAAAGGAAGACCCACGTTAATGGCCACGTTAACGCCACTAACGTGGATCATTAACGTGGGAAAGAGGGACAAGGAGCAGCGTTATTGGTAAAAGTGAGTGCCAATAATCCTAGCGAAGGGCTAAGAGGATACATTAGTGGCCACGTTAGTGCCACTAACGTGGACACTAACGTGGGCAAAATCTCACCCGGCAGCTTGACCATGTCTTCTTCAAACAAGAATAACCTGAGCCACAAAGCTCCAAATGAAGTGATTCCAGTGGCATTGGAAAGTAGGATTCCAGAAATTTCCAAGCATATATGGAACTATATAGTGGACACTAAATTTGAGGGAGAAAACTCGCTCCGAAAGTGCATAGATGAACATGGTATCAACCTGTAGTAAGGCCAGCTGACCTCTTCACCTTCCAAGAAGTGTAACTCGAGCTGTAGAGCTCCAAATAATGCGCTTCCAAAGGCGTTGGAAAGTAGACATCCAGGGATTTCCAACAATATATAATAGTATGGGGTGGACATTAAGTTTGAGCTCCAGAACCGGGCAATATTAATCCCCTGAACACTAACGTTATTGTGGCTAAACATTGCCAATAATGCAAGCGACTATGCCAGCGACTCTGTCCCCTTCAAAGGAGCATAACTTGAGTTACAGAGGTCCAATTGAAGTGATTTTAGTTGCGTTAGAAATCTGACATTTAGAGCTTTCCAACGATATATAATAGTCTATAGTGGACATGAAATTAGAGTACAAACAAGAGGCATCTTTTAAGCCCCAAAAACACCAACTGGGTAGCAAGTGTGACATTAGCCACATTAACTTCAGCACTAACGCCACACTTGTAGCGTTAGTGTGGCTAACGGTAGTACTAACGATTAGCACCTGGACCTCAACTTGATTCACTTCTCTTTCAAGGACCACCCAACCACAAGGAAGCAAGCCCACAAGTGTCAACCAATCAAGGTCACAAGAAGCATCTAGAATAGGAAATTTTATTTAATTGTAATTTACTTTTAGTTTCATTTCATTTTGTAATTTAGGAGAGCCTATATAAAGGCCTTAGTTTTAACATTCAATTCATTAGGGGATTGGAGGGAGGACGGTATTCTGGGGGCTGGACACACCAGAGAAGAGGGGTCTTTGGACTCCCTTCCCTCACACACTTTTCCTTATTTTTCTTTTCTTAGTAGGAGTTTAATCTAGTTTGTACTTTTCATTTATGAACTTTGAAGTTTCAATTTCAGTTTTAATCTTCATCTTTATTTTTCTGCACTTTCTTTCTTTTCTGTTTTGGTAGAGCAATGAACAACTAACTCTTTTCATTGGGTTAGGAAGCTCTGTTGTAATTTGATGGATCAAATGTAGTTTTCATTGTTCTTCCTCTTTCTTTTCTCTTGATTTTACTTGAAAGCTTTCGTTCTTCATCCAATTGGTTAGCTATCTTGAAAGAGAAGCTCTCCATAATTGGATCTCCTTGGAATCTTGGAAGAGGAATTAGGAGATCATGCTAGAAATGCTTTCTCATGCTGGACCGAATTGGGGTTTGGATGGATATAGTGATATATAATCCTACCAACACTTTGATTTGGGAATGCATGTGGTATAATCAGTGACCAAACTTCATTTCTTCCCAATGAGCAATTAAATCAAGGAATTGGAAAATTTTTCAAGTTTAGAGAGATTGGATTGCCAAGGAATTGGGACCCAATCACTTAAGATTGCCAAGGAGATCAATGAATACATTGATTGAGGAAGAGATGAGAATGAACTTGATTCGGAGGATTGCAATATCTCTTGATCCCAATGTTCATTTTATTTTTAGTTCTTACATTTACTTTTCTTGCCATTTTACTTCTCTGCACTTTATAGTTTTTTCCTTTACATTCATGCAATTTACATTTCCTTGTTGCTTATCACTCCAATCTAATTCGTCTAACTAGGATAATCAATTAACCATTGATTGCTTAATCCGTTAATCCCTGTGGATTCGACCTCACTCTATTGTGAATTTTTACTTGACGACAATTCGGTATACTTGCCGAAAGGAAATTTGTTGAGAGACAAGTTTTCGTGCATCACCAGGTCCATCTCAAAATACCATTTTAGTTCCTAACGTGTTGGCCAAATTCTAATTTGGTTCCTAACGTTTCAAACTTCTTCTTTTTGTCTTAAAAAATTTCAAACAGTTTTAATATTATTCCACTGTTAAATTTGACACTAATAGTTAACAGAATGAGTGACATGGACTGTTGGACATTGTTGTCAAACTCGTGAATTAACTCGGACACAAACTCGTTTTTGGATAAACTCGGGTAGACTAGGCTGAACTCGCATAAACTCAGTGAAAGTCACGAGTTTGAGTGCAAGTTAGTGAGTTTGTGTTGGGTGCCCATTTTGGCCAAAAATGGCATCGTTTTGGCAAAAAAAAAAAATTAAAGAGGAAACCGTTACCAACTTACCCTAATTGGCTTGGTCACTCACTCTTCAGTCTCCCCTCACTCTCTGTCGTTCTCTCACTCTCACTCTTTCATTGATTTGACTTCACCCGTCCGTTGTTTGCCGCCATTATCCATTGGTTGGCTACGAATCCTTCATCTACTCGGCTTCGTGCACAGCGTCATGTCTCACTCTCTGCTCTGTGTCTCACCTTCTCCTCACTCTCGCCCTTTGTTTTGTTTTATGCAGGTTGACCCTCTGCCATCTGCCATGCTACTGTCGAGCCTCTATCGTCCGCCTCTGCCATTACACACAGTCGCATATGTCCGGACGTCCCTGGGTTACTCTCGCTCTCGGCTGATTTGCTCTGATTTGTTGTTGTCATTCGTCGTTTCTCTACCTGCATTGCTGCACGACTGCGCCACTTCTCTACCTGAACTGCTGCACAAATGGTGCTGCTTCTTTGCCTGCATCCAGGTATTTTTTTGAACAAAAATTCATAGTTGTTACTTGAGTTTGTTACGGACTTCTTGTAATTTTTGTTGTTATGTGATAGTATAACTTTGAATGTTTGAATTCTGATCATTATTAGTTTTATTAGTTCATTTTTCATAATTATAATTTGTAAAAGGGAAAAAGTTGAATTTATTTTAGTTTTCTTGGAGAACGATGTTGATTTATGTCATTGAAAGCTATTGCAGTTGTAAATTTAGTAAATTACAGTATTACTAGTTGATTATTTTAAACTAGATGTATACTTATGAAGGATTTGAATATGAATTATAAAGTATTTGTTGTAATTGTGGCACTACTATTTTAGTTTATTATGTGTTTTGAGATTGAACTTGTTCATTTTGAATGTCTATATTTAAGTACATACATATTATTTTTAAAAATTTATAATAGGTAAAATCGTACAAGTCTACAATCAAGTCTAGGTTAGCTCCACGAGTTTACTTAGACTCGCGAGTTTGACAACTTTATTGTTGGGTTTTAGGCTTTTTTTCTATGAGAAAAAAAGGTTCAAATGTTGGCATTCATGCCCATGGTTGCTGTTTCTTGAGAGTGAAGTGGCTGAAGTTGAGTTAGGATTGTAAGAGAGAGGTCTCATTTTGAGAGAAAACACCAAACACTAGAAAAGAGAAGAGAGGAAGCATTTTCATACATATAGAAAAGCTGTCTCTGTAAATTAGTCATTGCAGATTCATTATCCGTTGGATCGAGTTCAAATTTAGACAGTGTATTCCAGACACCTGGTTCTTCGTTTTCATTATTCAGATCTTTAATATAAGATCTATAGTTGGAGATATTATCCATGAAGCAGCAACTCTATTTTATGGTATTTTCACCTTCTTGGTTCTAGTTTTGCAAGGTTTGATGCTTGGGTTGTTTGGCTTGTTGCATGCACTTTTTGTGTAGTGATTTGTGACTCTCTTATACCCTATTTTGATCATAGTGAAGCTATTTCTATGGTCTTAGTGACTTGTGATTTTTACTTCTCACATTGAGAAGGTTTTTAACGTTAAGAATCTTGGTGTATTTTTGTCTCTATTTCTGGTTTTTCTAATACATGCTTGGGAGAACAATCTAGAGACCCTAAGACAAAAGGACAAAATGAAAATTTTATACTTTTAGAAGTCTCTATCACTAGAGCACGTGCAAAAAAGCTCAAACAAAGTTTTAAAAAATTGGCAGCACTTATACATGAGGAAATCCATCAACTTTTGACTGAGGGAGAAAGGGCAAGACCTATTGGGTTAAGTCATGATAGCAAAAAGCTCAATAGTACTTTTTAAATTTAGTGAAAGGAATAAATCTATCATTAATTTCAAAATTCTGTAGTCTTTATTTCAATTTGTTTTGTTGTTAAGAATTGTCAAGGATTTTATTTGGTTTTGATTTGCTTAGTGGTAATTTTTTAGGAATTTTAAATTTAAATCAAATTTTATTTTATCCAATGAGATCATATCTAGGATATTTAATTTAAATTAGATCTAATTTAAATTAATAGGGCTAATTTTAGAGTCATATCTAGATAAATTTGACCCACTTTTAAGCTAATATGTTAGGGCTCTATTTAAACACTTTTTGTGAAATAATTGGAAAACTTTTTGATGAATAAAATTTCTTTGTTATGCATATTTTTTTGTGTGATCAAGTGAGGTGAGTGATTTGCTTTTCTTGTTGCATGAAGAAATTTGAAGGATCTAACCTAAGGTAATTTCTAGTGTTAGTTCTTTCAATTTTAGGCCATTTGATATAGATTGTCAAAGACATGTTCTTTGAAGTTCTACTAGAAAAAATTCTTTCGATGATCTATATTTCTAAGAATAGGTTTCTTAGAGGTCTAGTAGGTAAACCCTTTATCTATCTATGTTTTTGCTGTGTGTCTTTTCTCATTCCTTTCATTCTTCGTTCTTTTTTTCTCCTTATCATTTTGTGCATTTTTCACCGCTATTGGTGTGTTATTGCTGCTGCTATTTATTTGTGAGTGGTGTTGTTGCTCCTTTAATTCTTGCAAGTAGGAAATTGTGTGTTTTTATTCCTATCATTTGGTATCAAAGCCAATGGTTAATTGGTATGGTGGTTTAATGAGTATTCAAAATGAATCATCAAAAGTCTTCCCAGTAAGGGTGATTCAGGCGATGTGTGCTGCGGTGTGATGGATGAATACTCAAATGTTGGTGGAGGGTTTAGAAAGAGGGAAATTTGATGCTTGATGTGGAGGCTCACACTTGAGGAAAAGATTGTTAATGTTGCAAATTTGAGTAGTGCATGAAATTAGTCCACATCAAAGAAAACAAGAAAGAGTGAGGAGTTTATAAGATGAAAGATCTATTAACTTGATATCTTATGATTTTGAGTTGGATGTGGTATTTTCTTATCTTATGTTCTCTCACTTGGTTCTTCTCCAAAATCTGTCTGGTGATCGAGAGCTCCCCATGGTGGCCCAACAAGCCAAATCTCCCCTTCACGATTATATGGATGTAACTGTCAATCCAGCGATTAAGCAACAAGCTTCAAACTTTCACCTTGGTAATGCCTTAATCATCATATCAGAATCATTCTCATCAGTGTGAACGTTTCCTAGTTCTAACAACTCAGCATCCAAAATATCACGTATCTAATGATACCTCACATCAATATATTTAGATCAAGAATGAAAAGTAGAGTTTTTACCAAGATGTATAGCACTTTGACTATCACCACATACCTCTCTTGAGCGAACCCGAGCTCCTTCAAGAATTATTTCGTCCAAAGCATCTCCATGCATACTTTGGAAATGATAATAAACTTGGCCTTTGTAGTAGACAAAGCAACATATTTTTTCAATCTAGATTTCCAAGACACAGCTCCACCCGCAAAGTTGATCAAGAAATCTGAAATAAACCTTCTAGAATCAATATCTCCTACCATGTTTAAGTCAGTATAACTAACTAGAATAGGCTTCTCACTTTCATAACACAACTTCATGCCAGGAATAGCACGAAAATATCTCATTTTGCATTTTACATCATTTCAATGCTCTCTTTCTGGTTTGAAACAAAATGGCTAACACAACTAACAACATGATCTATATCCAGTCTTGTGCATACCATAGCATACATTAAACTACCCATGATTGATGCATATAGAAATTTTTTCATGTCTTTCTTCACTTGATAGATTTTGCTTGCAACTTAGTTTGAAATGCATAGCAAGAAGAGTACTAACGGTCTTTGCTTTCTCTATGTGGAACCTATGGAATATTATCTCTATGTATTTCTCCTATGGCAGGAAAATTTTGTTCTCTTTTCTATCATGCTCGATTCTTATACCAAGAAAATCCTTTGCTGGCCCAAGGTCCTTCATTGCAAATGTCATTGTAAGTTTTTTCTTCAACATGTCAATCCTAGAAGTATTCTGACCAACAATAAGCATGTCATAAATATATATCAAAAGGATAATAAAATCATTACTAGCAATCTGTTTAACAAATACACAATGATAAAAAAATAGTCTTCTTGTAGTCTTGTTCTTCCACAATAGACTCAAACTTCTTGTACCATTGTCTCATAGCTTGCTTCAAACCATATAAACTCTTTTTCAGTTTGCAACTCCTCTTTGCCTTTTACCATGAAACCTTCAGGTTGTTCCATTGTAAATTTTATCCTTAAAATTACCATGAAAAAAAGTATTTTTCACATCAATCTACTCTATCTCTAAATTAAGACCTACAACCAGATTCAAAAGAGTTCTAATGAAAGATCTTCTCACAACTGGTGAAAAGATTTTGTTATAGTAAAATCCCTTTTTCTGCCTGTAGCCCTTGGCCACCAATCTAGCCTCATATCTTAGAGTTTGAGAGCTTTCTTCATGCTTCAAACTATAAATCCACCAGTTTCTACAAATGTTTCTTTCCTTTTGGCAACTTCACAAGTTCAAATATTTGATTATTATACAAGAATTTCATTTCATCTTGCATTGCGTCAAAACATTTCTTATTGTCATCACCTTCCATAGCTTCCTCAGAACATTCAAGTTTTCCCCAATCACTCAAGGTCATATACCCATTAGTAAATGTCACATACTCATTAGAAGGATACCTTGTTAAAGGTTGTCGTTCTTTAGTTAACCTCCTAGGATGAAGACTTGGTGGATCTTTAGGTAGCTCAAGTTTATTATCAACATCATATTCAATTGGAGCATCAAGTGGATCTCTTATCTACTAATCATCAGGAACCAAATGCTTATTTTGCTGCATATAATCCTGAGCTTGATCTTTTGCTAGTTCTAGTGAAGGAGGTGGCTGAACTGGATCTACATCAGTCAACTCACGTCTCACTTGTAATTGACTTTTCTCTACCTTATCAATATCTTTAATGGTTTAGTTTTTCAATAAACTCCACATCACGACCTTTTACAAGCTTATTTTCGATTGGATCATAAATCCTGTAACTAAACTCATCCTAACCATACCCAATAAAAATGCACTATCTTGTCTTCACATCCAACTTGGACCTCTCATCCTTTGGTATATGAACACATGCTTTGCATCCAAAGACTCTCATGTGATCATATGAGACATCTTTGCCCAACTAAACATGATCTGGAATATCATTGTCCAAAGCTGTAAGAACCACAATTAATTAACCGTTTAATTAAATAATTAAATTACCCAAAATAGGATCCAAAAATTTAGAATGTGAATTAGAAAATTTAATTATGATTTTCGGACTCAGTAGATTTTTCTGAGTTACAAAATGTAATTTTCTGTGAAAAATTACATAAAAATCTGAACCGGTAAATGAACCAGCAGTACCGACTTAAGTCTGTCTGCTACTGTGCGAGAATAATCAAAAACATTAGAAAATATGAGAAAAATGTTTAGAATTAAAAACCGGGCCCTAATTTTAAAGGTGATGCACGTGGAAACTATCTCTCAACAAATTTCCTTCGACAAGTGTACCGAATTTGTCATCAAGTAAAAACTCACAATAGAGTGAGGTCGAATCCCACAGGGATTGATTGATCAAGAAACTTTAATTAGAAGAATGTTCTAGTTGAGCGAATCCAGAATTTGGGTTGAGAGTTACAGAAAATAAAATGGCAGGAATGCAAATAACAGAAAAGTAAATGCTAGAATTAAAGGACTGGAAGTAAATGACTGAAAATAAATTGCAGAATTGTAAATGGGAATGGGAGATTTGCTCATAAAAGTAAATGGCAGTAATTAAAGAGAATGGGTAAGATCAGAGATGGGGAGTTCATTGGGCTTAGGAGATGTTGCAATTCTCCGGATCAAGTTCATTTTCATCTCTTTCTCAATCAATGCACTCATTGATCTCCTTGGCAATCTTAATTGATTGAATTACAATTTTTTGCAATTCAATCTCTCAAATCTTGATCAATAGCCAATTCCTTGGTCAATTGCTCATGAGAAGAGATGAAGTATGGTCATTGATTATACCACATGCATTTCCCAAATCAAGTATTGAGAGGGTTATAGTCACATACCCATCCAAACCCAATTTGGTCCAGCATGAGAAAGAATTTCTAGCTTGATCTCTTCATTCCTCTTTCAAGGTTCAGAAGAGATCCAAATTTGAATAGCTTCTTTTCCAAGATAACTACTCAATTGGATGAAGATCGAAAGCTTTCAAGTAAAATTAAGAGAAAAGATAGAAGAAGAATAATGAAAATTAGTATTGATCCATCAAATTACAACAGAGCTCCCTAACCCAATGAAAGGGATTTAGTTGTTCATAGCTCTAGAAAATGAAAACAAAGATGAAGAATATATCATAGAACTAGAAATTACAGAGAAATTAAAATACAGAGAGTAGTTCCCTTTTTTCCCCTCCTTTCCAGAACTCCTCAACAATTCAAAGCTACTCCTATATATACTACTTCTCTCAGCTTCTAGTTGGCTCTTCAAGTCTTGGGCCTTTGGATCTTGAGTTTGAAGCAGTTCTCTTCTTCATTTGGGCTTGGCTTTACTTACAGAGAGAAAATGTGAAGTGGGCAGAGACTTTAGCCCAGGACGTTAGGGGTGTTAACGTTTAGTGAAAATATAAGTTCGAGAACGTTAGTGACAATCAACTTTCTCACTAACGTTACTAAGTAAAAGCCACGTTAACTTCAACGTTAGTGGCATAAACGTTGCCACTAACGTTGCCTCTAAGTCCTTCGCACACATTATTGAGACTTAACATTTCCAATAACTTTGAAAAGCCCCCTTTGTTCCCACGTTAGAGCCCACGTTAACTTAGTTAACGTGGGCTTGCCATCCTTCGAAAACGTTAGTGACACTCAACATTGTCACTAACGTTCCAAGGTGTCCCTATGCCTCACGTTAGAGTCCACGTTAACTAGGTTAACGTGGCTTCTAACGTGGCCATGCTTAGCCATCCCCAACGTTAGTGACAATGTTGAGTGTCACTAACGTTGGCCATTCTTTCACTCATCAACGTTAGCTTCCACAATAACTAAGTTAACATAGAAGTTAACGTGGCTCCTTGGGGGGGTTGTGTGGTTGCTTACAACGTTAGTGACAATGTTGGGTGTCACTAACGTTGTCGACCATGCTTGCTTCTTACGTTAGCTCCCACGTTAACCAAGTTAACGTGGTATGTTGCTCCTTAGGCCAACGTTAGTGATAATGTTGAATGTCACTAACGTTGGCATTTCTCCCCCTTTCTAACGATAGAGGCCACGTTAACTAAGTTAACGTGGACTCTAACGTGGCCACTTATGAGCATTTGCCAACGTTAGTGACAATGTTAAGTGTCACTAACGTTGGCTCAACTTCCCCTCTCCACGTTAGAGTTCACGTTAACTTAGTTAACGTGACTCTTAACGTGGTCAATGATGGCTTTGAGAGCGTTATTGGCAATCACTTTTCTCATTAACTTTGCAAGTTACCTCCCATTCCTTGCTTCCTTTGGTCCTGAAATCAAGCAATAGAGCGCATCAAAGTTCTAGTCCAAGTCATGGGCAATGCAACATACAATTTTGTCACTAAACTTATGCAAAATCCTCATGAAATAATGCAAAATGCACAATGTATGCTTGAATCAAGGTGTAAGTGAATATCTACCCAAAACTAGCTTATTTCCTAAGGAAATGCATGAAACTAACCTAAAAACAGTAAAGAAAAGGTCAGTGAAACTGGCCAAGATGCCCTGGCATCACAACACCAAACTTAAAGCTTGCTTGTCCCTAAGCAAGTACTGGAACAAGAGAATGATGAATGAAATGCCGAGAGCAATGAGTCATTCTTGTGGAAGTCATATCACTGATTTTATGGTGGTTTCATACATAGCAACTTAGGTTCATTCCTGGCTTTCAGACCTTTATCATGTCTTAAAACACTCACTTTGCTTACATCCCATGAGACTTTTATTCATTGATCCCTTTATTGTCATTTCAAAGCTTATTGGTGTTCTTAGGCTAAGTGCTCTGTAAGGGGGCAACTTTTTAAGATAAGCTTTCAGCCAACACTCCCGAACCAGTTGGTTCAAGGTGCTAGGTGTTGAAGCACCCCTAAGGACTTACTCCCTCAAGTCTCTCCCCCATACATACACACCACAGGCATATAGTTCATTTATTTTCCTTCTTGAGACCTTGGTGTCTAGCACCTCTTTGGGTTACTAAATGCTCTGTGGTGAGGGTTACTCTTGATAATGGATTTTCAGCTGATAATCCCGGGTTAGTTAACCGAAGTTACCAAGTGATAAAGCACCCCTAAGAGCTTATTCATCCAAGTAGATCCCTCACACAGGAACACCACAGACATATATCTTAAGATCAAAACCATTGATGCCTAGCCTTATTGCTTACTCTTTTTCTTTTGTTTTTCCACTTTCATTATTCTTTCCTCTTTCTCTTATTAGGATCTTGTCATATACTTAGTCTCATGAGTATATTCAAAGCAAAGTATTAAGGCCAGATAGTTGTCATCCCACCTTATGGTTGAACCAACTTAGCTAACTTATGATCATACCACAAACTCATGAATGTACTCCATAGTGTGAACTCCACTCTGGTCTTTTGAAAAATAAACATTCTCTCTTCATTTGATTAAAAGGGACAAGCATACAAGTAAGTAAAGTAGGATGCAATGACATAAAGACTAGTGCACAAAGACTTTCTTCAATATGAAAAACTTAAAAGACATAATTGAAAAAGGTTTAAACATGGCATGGAAGCAAGTTCTATTTCATACAAGATCTTCCTTATTTAAAGCATAGAAAACATGGACCAAAAAAACTCCACCACCTGTCATTCATGTGGATGCCCATGCTCCCATCCTTGCTTGTCCTCATTGTGTCTCTCTTGAGTGCTTGTACTTCCACTTTCCTTGCCTTTTCCAAGCAGCTTCTTCCAGAAACCACCATCTTCCATCTTCTTCTTGAGTGTCTCCTTTTGCTGTTTCACTTTCCTCTCTTCTTGTTCTACAAAATCTTTTTGGACCTCATCATATGTAGGGATGACATAGTGTAGCTGATGCATATTACTGGTCATGTAGTTCAACTTGGCTTGAGTGTTCACATAGAACTCCTCCCTATGTAGTTGCCTTCCTTCATTGAGTACACTGAACTCATTGAAAGTTTTCATTTCGGCTATCTGCCGCTGGTTGAGTTCTTGCAAGTGCTTCTCTTGAAGCTCTTGCCTCTCATTCACTTGGTTGATGGCTTGAGTGAGCCGGGAGTAGTGTTCCTACTACTGCTCCATTTGTTGTTTTTGCCATGCTTCCTGTTGGCTCAGCCAGTTGGTTTGAAGGTTCAGTATTTGCTCTTGTCCTTCCATATGTCTCATTCCCAGATCCTCAATGGCTCTTAGAAGGTGATTCATGTTCAGGTTAGCTGGATCATAATACTCTCCTTGTTGATATTCCTCCTGATGAGGTTCCTCTTGGTGAACTCTTTTTTTTGCTTTTGGTTTCCCTATTTGTGGCCTTCTTTGTTGCTGAGCAGGTGTAGTATAAACCAATCGCTCGAGTGTAACTGGCCTCCCTGGGTTCACCCAGTCTGGGTTGCTGTCCTCAAATACTACCTTGGCCTTATTGTATAAGCGGAGAATGGTGCTGGGGTACCAAAGCCTGGCACCTGAATCAACCTTCTCAGCCGAATCTTGAATCCCCTTGGCGATGAGCTCATTCACTTTGATTTCCCCACCTTGTATTAAGCAATGCACCATAGTAGCTCGATTGATGTTTACCTCTGAATTATTTGCAGCTGGTAAAATGGACCTCCTTACGAGTTCAAACCACCCCTTGACTTCAGGGCTCAGGTCTCCCCTCTTGATGAACTTGGGTCTCCTATCTGTGTACCTCTCCCAGTCAGCTGCTATAACACAGATGTCTGACACTATCTCTGAGAGCTCATCATTATCAGGGCTTCTACTTATCCTTGCCTGATAACTATCCTCATCAAAATGAGGTGATTTCAGGTGAAGAACTCTTGTTATGGCATTTGGGCTGAAGTCCACCTCCTTCCTCTCACGTAACTTTTGAAGGTTGGGGCCTTGGTTTTATCTTCTCTTACTACATTTGCATAAAATTCTTTGATGAGGTTTCCATTGATCTTCCCCTCTGGACTTGTGAGCAATTGCCACCCCCTCTGTTCGATTTTCTCCAGAATTTGTGGTGACTCATTTGCATTGATTTGGAAGATTAACTCTGGCAATATCTTTCTGGCCCTTATCCGTTCGAATTCACGTTCATGAAAGGCAGTTTTGAATTTCTTCTCATCGAAAGAAACACTCTCCATGGGTTCCTTCCTTTTTTACCTCTTTGAGCTTGATGATGCCATGAATTGAGTTGCTATTTGAGGGGGGTTGGAGGATACGGATAGATGAGGAATAGGTTGGCTAGGACAGAGTGTGATGAAGGGGGTTGAGCAAGCCGAAAGTATGAAGTGTGGAGAGTGGGAATTTGAGTGTGAGGAATGATCATGCACTAAGGTTCACTTATATAGGGAGATCATAAGTGGATGGAAGGTGTGGATTGCAAGGATTTTTGCTTGATGGACGGTCGGGGTTGTGTATGAAGGGAGGACAAGGATCATCACTTAATGAGAGTGATTGGTTCGGTCTTCAAGGATCTTCCTTCTCCAATGTTGTATGGCAACGTTTCCCCATGCGTTCCCTCTTGAGACATGTGTGTAGTGCTCTTCATTAAGTGGCGGAATCTCCCCCCATTTAATTGTCCAATCAATCCTTTTTTATACTTCTTTTCTTTTTCTATAAAGATTTAAAATAAAGAAATTAATAACATAAAAATCAAACTCTACGGCTAGAGTAATAAAGAGAAGAAAAAGAGTTTGTTTATTTATGAATTTCAACTAACTAACTACTTGTGTATCCTTATGCATTTTGGTGGCACCATGGGGTGACACCAAACTTAGTTTGAAGTAATGTGATGAAAAGTTTTGTTCAAAGCTCCCAAGACTAGCGTGCATCTTGGTTTGCTTTGAACACCAAACTTGTTCTTCACTATATACTGCATGATAAAGATTTCACCAAGTGTTTTTCAAGTTTGGGTTGAAATTCATAAACATTGATTTATTCATTATTTTAAAAACATATAAAACATGGGTTGCCTCCCATGAAGCGCTTCTTTAGCGTCACTAGCTTGACGTTTTTTTCCTCATCAGGGTGGTTGGTAGTGCTTAAAGTTCTCCCCTTTTGCTGTGGACTTATATCCATTGATTGGATCAATGATCTCCACATGTTCCAGGGAAAGAACTCTGTTGATAGTGAAGACCTTGGGTAACTGAGATGGTACAGTAGGGAGATTAGGGGGAATATCTGAGAAGTAAGCTGAGACAACTCTATCCCCTGGAGAGAAGTCTTCCGTAGGGATCTTCTTGTTCCTCCACCTCCTTGGTACCTTCTTCTTTGTTTCTTTTGAGGTTTCCTTCCCCTTGGTGACCTCTTTTTCTAAAGGGGTTGTGATGCTGTCTTTACCTGCCTCTAGAGGTTTCGGTTCCTCCAATTTTTCCTTGAGCTGTGGCAATTGCTGTTTTTCTTGTCTATCAATTAAGGGGATCTCAGAATGAACTGGCTGTGCTTCAGTGCTTGTCTCCTCCTTCAGTGTCTCATTATCATTTGTGCTTAGTTCCTTGTCCTCTTGATCTGTTTCTTGTGAGAGTTTGAAAACATTGAAGCTGAGTCGCTCATCATGGATTCTCAATATTAGCTCCCCTTTTTCTACATCGATAAGTGCTCTGGCCGTAGCTAGGAATGGTCTTCCCAATATGATTGGGTGAGTGTGACTCTCTTCCATATCCAGGATGACAAAGTCTATTGGGAGAAAGTATTTCCCAACCTTTAGCAACACATTTTCCACCACTCCTATTGCTTGCTTTTGAGTTTCGTCAGCCAGTCTGATGATTACATCTGTGGGCATTATCTCATTGATCTACAGCCTCTTCACCAGGGATAAGGGCAGTAAGTTGATGCTGGCCCCCAAATCACATAGTGCTCTATCGAACATAGTTTCACCTATGGCACAAGGGATGTGAAAACTCCCTGGGTCTCTTCTTTTTGTAGGCAACTCAGGTTGAATAAGGGCACTACATTCCTTGTTCATCATTATAGTCTGGCCTCCTTTGAGTGAGCTTTTCCTGGGAAGAAGTTCTTTCATATACTTGATGAATGCAGGCATTTGTTGAATTGCCTTGATGAATGGTATGTTTACATGCAGAGATGCAAACAAGTCTAGGAACCTTGAGTATATTCTCTTTCCCACAGCACCATTGAGCAGTTGAGGGAATGGTGCATAGAGCTTCAACAGCTCTTGTTGTGAGATTTCTGGTTCTTGGTGATCTCTATCCTCCTCCTTTGTTGAGTTGTCTTCAGGTTGTTCGAAAAGTTTGCCTTGCTTGTCTTCAGTCTCTTGATCACTTGTAGTGACCATTTTGTAATCTTCCCATCTTACTTTCTTTACTTCTCCTTTGGGGTTTTTCTCCGTGTCACTTGGGAAGCTATCAGTAGGTTTGGGAATCTTCTCAGCTAAATATCCCACCTAGAATTCCAGCTTCCTAATGGTCTCTCCCTGGTTCTTAATATTGGCTCGCACCTCCTCTTTGAACCCCTTATTTTCTTGAATCTCTTGGCATATTCCTTCAAGTAAGGCTTCAATCTTAGAGAGCTTGTCATCAATTGATGAGTGATTCGGAACAGATGTGCTATTTTGGTTTTAATAAGCATGTGGAGAAGTGTTGTTGTGGGGGTGTTGAGATGTCCTCTGTGTGAATTGCTGGTGAGCTGCATTGTTGTTGGAGTTGTAACATCTCTGGCCTTGGTTTTGATCTTGCTCACTTCCCCACCCAAAGTTTGGGTGGTTTCTCCACCCAGGGTTGTAGGTCTTGGAGTATGGATCATAGTTTTTCCTTTGTGAATTCCCAATGTAGTTGGCTTGCTCCTGACTCCCCTCTGCTTCTTCATTCACTCTTTCTTGGGTTGTTGATGAAGTTGAGATTACTGCTACTTGGTTCATCTCCATCTTCTTGGTGAGGTCAGCCAGCTGCTGGGTAATGAGCTTATTTTCGGCCAACAGAGCGTCTACATTGTTTAGCTCCATTACTCCTCTTGTGTTCCCTCTTTCGGAAGCATAAAAGTAGTCGTTCTCTGCTACTGTTTCAATAACATCTATGGCTTCCTCAATAGTCTTCTTCTTGTTCAAAGATCCTCCAGATGAATGGTCTACGGCCTTCTTTGACTCATAAGAGAGCCCATCATAGAAAATGTGCAGCTGCACCCATTCGTTGAACATATCTGGTGGGCACCTCCTTGTTAGGTCTTTAAACCTCTCCCATGCTTCATATAGAGTCTCACCATCTTGTTGCCTGAAAGTTTGGACCTCAGCTCTCAGCCTATTGATTCGTTGAGGAGGGTAAAATCTTGCTAAGAATTTGTTCACCACGTCTTCCTAAGTTGTCAAGCTTTCTCTTGGGAAAGATTCCAGCCACTTGGCTGCTTTGTCCCTAAGTTAGAATGGAAACAAGAGCAGTCTATAGGTGTCAGGATGAACACTATTAGACTTCACTGTGTCACATATTCTCAGGAAGGTGGTCAAATGTTGATTGGGGTCTTCTTGAACACCTCCTCCAAACGAACAGTTGTTCTGAACAAGGGTGATGAGCTGTGGTTTAAGTTCAAAGTTGTTGGCATGAATTGTTGGCTTTTGGATGCTACTTCCACAATTGCCTGGGTTTGGATTGATGTAAGAGCCCAAAACTCTTCTATCCTCCCCAGCATGATTTGCTCTACCTCCTCCCCCATGGTTGTGATCCTATTCTTCATGATGGTTTTCCATGTTGTCTTCCATGTTTGGTTCAAAGAATTCCTCTTCTTCCTCAGCACCAACCACTTTCTTTCCTCTTGCCTCCCTCCTTAATCTAAGGAAGGTCCTCTCAGGTTCAGAATCGAAGGAAGTTGAAACCCCGCTTCTTCTCTCTGTCATACAACCATCAAGTGCAAGCAAGAAAAGATAGGTGCATAAAGTATTTTTGTCAGAATTACTATTAGTTGTGGGTGATGCAATATATCAAACAGTTAGTGGGTTAGCAAACAGAATTGAAAATAACAAAGAAAAACAAAAGAGTAGAGGGGGAAGGGAAGAAGTTTAGCTAAAACAGAAAGTAATTCACTCAAACAGAAAATGAAATTCACAAAGTAAAAATGCTCAATCTAGTGATCTTCCAATTTAATCATTTTTGATGCACAATCAATCCCCGGAAACGGCGCCATAAACTTGATGCATGTGGAAACTGTCTCTCAACAAATTTCCTTCGGCAAGTGTACCGAATTTGTCGTCAAGTAAAAACTCACAATAGAGTGAGGTCGAATCCCACAGGGATTGATTGATCAAGCAACTTTAATTAGAAGAATGTTCTAGTTGAGCGAATCCAGAATTTGGGTTGAGAGTTGCAGAAAATAAAATGGCGGGAATGTAAATAATAGAAAAGTAAATGCTAGAATTAAAGGACTGGAAGTAAATGACTGAAAATAAATTACAGAATTGTAAATGGGAATGGGGGATTTGCTCATAAAAGTAAATGGCAGTAATTAAAGAGAATGGGTAAGATCAGAGATGGGGAGTTCATTGGGCTTAGGAGATGTTGCAATTCTCCGGATCAAGTTCATTTTCATCTCTTCCTCAATCAATGCACTCATTGATCTCCTTGGCAATCTTAATTGATTGAATTACAATTTCTTGCAATTCAATCTCTCAAATCTTGATCAATAGCCAATTCCTTGGTCAATTGCTCATGAGAAGAGATGAAGTATGGTCACTGATTATACTACATGCATTTCCCAAATCAAGTATTGAGAGGGTTATAGTCACATACCCATCCAAACCCAATTTGGTCCATCATGAGAAAGTATTTCTAGCTTGATCTCTTCATTCCTCTTTCAAGGTTTAGAAGAGATCCAAGTTTGAATAGCTTCTTTTCCAAGATAACTACTCAATTGGATGAAGATCGAAAGCTTTCAAGTAAAATCAAGAGAAAAGATAGAAGAAGAATAATGAAAATCAGTATTGATCCATCAAATTACAACAGAGCTCCCTAACCCAATGAAAGGGGTATAGTTGTTCATAGCTCTAGAAAATGAAAACAAAGATGGAGAATACATCATAGAACTAGAAATTGCAGAGAAAGTAAAATACAGAGAGTAGTTCCCTTTTTCCCCCTCCTTTCCAGAACTCCTCAACAATTCAAAGCTACTCCTATATATACTACTTCTCTCAGCTTCTAGTTGGCTCTTCAAGTCTTGGGCCTTTGGATCTTGAGTTTGAAGCAGTTCTCTTCTTCATTTGGGTTTGGCTTTACTTGTAGAGAGAAAATGCGAAGTGGGCAGAGACTTTAGCTCAGGACGTTAGGGGTGTTAACGTTTAGTGAAAATATAAGTTCGAGAACATTAGTGACAATCAACTTTTTCACTAACGTTACTAAGTAAAATCCACGTTAACTTCAACGTTAGTGGCATAAACGTTGCCACTAACGTTGCCTCTAAGTCCTTCGCACACGTTATTGAGACTTAACATTTCCAATAACTTTGAAAAGCACCCTTTGTTCCCACATTAGAGCCCACGTTAACTTAGTTAACGTGGCTCTTTAACGTGGGCTTGCCATCCTTCGAGAATGTTAGTGACACTCAACATTGTCACTAACGTTCCAAGGTGCCCCTATGCCTCATGTTAGAGTCCACGTTAACTAGGTTAACGTGGCTTCTAACGTGGCCATGCTTAGCCATCCCCAACGTTAGTGACAATGTTGAGTGTCACTAACATTGGCCATTCTTTCACTCATCAATGTTAGCTTCTAAGTTAACGTGGAAGTTAACGTGGCTCCTTGGGGGGGGGTTGTGTGGTTGCTTACAACGTTAGTGACAATGTTGGGTGTCACTAACGTTGTCGACCATGCTTGCTTCTTACGTTAGCTCCCACGTTAACCAAGTTAACGTGGGAGTTAACGTGGTATGTTGCTCCTTAGGCCAACGTTAGTGACAATGTTGAATGTCACTAACGTTGGTGTTTCTGCCCCTTTCTAACGTTAGAGGCCACGTTAACTAAGTTAACGTGGACTCTAACGTGGCCACTTATGAGCATTTGCCAACGTTAGTGACAATGTTAAGTGTCACTAACATTGGCTCAACTTCCCCTCTCCACGTTAGAGTTCACGTTAACTTAGTTAACGTGACTCTTAACGTGGTTAATGATGGCTTTGAGAGCGTTATTGGCAATCACTTTTCTCATTAACTTTGCAAGTTACCTCACATTCCTTGCTTCCTTTGGTCCTGAAATCAAGCAATAGAGCGCATCGAAGTTCTAGTCCAAGTCATGGGCAATGCAACATACAATTTTGTCACTAAACTTATGCAAAATCCTCATGAAATAATGTAAAATGCACAATGTATGCTTGAATCAAGGTGTAAGTGAATATCTACCCAAAACTAGCTTATTTCTTAAGGAAATGCATGAAACTAACCTAAAAATAGTAAAGAAAAGGTCAGTGAAACTGGCCAAGATGCCCTGGCATCAAAAGGTTTGGCCCAAAATTGGACCAAACGGGCCAAAAATGCTAACGAATTAGACCGGACCCAAGTTGGGCCCAAGTCCAACATATATAAGTTCATTAAATGAACCCATTCAGATCACAATACACACTTAAACACAATTGTGCAGCTGCATGAAGTGAGAGGAGAAAGGGAGAGTGCCGCTATTCATCCACCACTTTCGGTGGCTATATCTTGAGCTACGGTGCTCCGATTTCATGTGCCGTCAGCGGCTACGCGAAGCTCTTGCCGAGCCCGTCACATCTAGCTAAGCCTTGTGGTAAGAATTTCGAGTTTGTGGGTTTTGGTTTTGAGTGAGATTTTTGTTTTGGTTGTTTAGGTACTAATCATTAGTGAGGGATTGTTGGGTTCTATCCTAAATTTCAGTACATAAGGTAAGATTTCTCAAGAACCCTTGTAAATTGATATATTGTGAGTATTAAGTTTTGATTTCTATGAAATGTACTATGTTAGTTTGAATATTGGAGCTTGTTGGATGTTCTTTGGGAACTTGGGGGCATTTGGAGTTGAATTGGTGTCTTGGTTTGAGCTTGGTGTGATCAATTAGTAATTTTGGGCATATTAAAAATCGGCCAAGGTACGATTTCGGTTTCCCCTATGTAAAATATAATATTTCTAGGCACTTAGGCTAGTAACCCATAGGATAGGTTGGATTGAAATGGTATGTGAATTGGATGATTTGATGATGCTTGATGAATTGATGACTTTAAATGATTTTGACGAATAATGATGTGGATATGGATAAATAGTGTTGAATGTTGTTGAGAACAAATGAGATTGATTGTGATTATTATTAATGGTATAATGATGATTGATGATTGTGTTGGGTGAGGAATGTTTTGGTATAGTACAATTGATTATTGAAGTTGAGGAGTGTATAATGGGAGTGAAAACTTGGTAAAAGTGGTGAATTGTGACCAAAATTGGTAAGGACTGACGTGAGATATAGTTGGTTTGGTTTTAAATTGGTTTTGGTTATGAATTTTAGAAAGTTGAGAACCTTGTGGTTTTTGGTAAAAACTAATTTTTGTTGAACTTTGACAGAGCATAACTTGAGACTCAAAGCTTAAAATTTAATGAACTTTATTTTAAATTAAAGGTGGCTTTGAGAGCTTTAAATTGATATAAAGTTTGTAGAAAATGGATTTCTGTAGAAAAAGTTATGACTGCTCAAAGTTTTGTGCCAAAAACTGAAATCTGCAACATTTGAAAATTTCTAAGTTTAGTACTGGCTGCGTACACGACAGGGGACACGTGATGCAAGCAAACCATTCGGGTTAGGGAACTCGCGTACGCGATCACTGCTTGCGTACATGAGCAAAGTGGATTTTCAACTCATGTGTATGCGACTCAGTGCAAGCGACGCGACTAAACCTTACGGGTTGGGCCACTCGCATACGCAAGGCACTGTATACATACGCGAACTATTCAAAAACAACCCTTGCGTATGTGATTTCAAAACACGACGCGAGAAATCCATTCAGGTTGAGATACTCGCGTACAGGAGTAGGTGGTTGAGTACGCGACCACCCCTTTTCAAACAGCATGCGTACGCGAGATAGGGGCTTGCGTACGCGAGACCCCTGTTTTGCAGAAAAATGATTTTTCATGTTTTTAAAAACTCTAATCTTTCTAAACTTTCCTAAGATGTTCTAAGGGTAAAATTTATGATTAGGTCTAAGGACTAATAGAGGATAATTAAGAACTTTAATAAGTGAATTTTATGTGAACTTAAAAAATGGAGGCTTAGGTTTCTGGTGTATTGAGGACGGATTAGCTGAGAGAGATGATGAAGTACTATAGTAACAATTGATATAAAGAATTTTAGAAATTATGAATTGACAGTGGTTGAGATGAGTCTGGGACTCGAAATGGAATGATGAATTATTAATATACTGAAAAATGACTTTTTGAAAACCACAGGATTACTGTTATATACTGAGATTTGTTAAGACACTATGCGCCTGGCAGGGACGGCGGTTAATCCCGCCTGTCGAGGTCGCGGCGGTAGCGTAAGGGCGATGGTTAGTCCCGCTTACATTGAGATGTGAGGTTGGTGGCAAGAGTATCCCCCTTGCATCCCTTCGGAATCACTATAGTGTGTAGGCACTGACATCCTGGACCGTGATTCGGGCACGATATCTTGGGGGTTCCCAATATGAGACCGAAGGGCGACGTCTCGATGGACATGTGTCGGGTTGGCAGTTGAACCGACAATGTGATATCACAGCCAATAGGATAGGCATTCATCATGTGCATCTTTTATCTGTTTGCTTGCTTTGCCGACTTGTATTGTTTACCTAATTCTGTAACATGTTTAATTGCCTATCCAAATTACTTGATATACATGCTTATACTTGTACTTTACTTGCATTGCTATTATCTGTGTATTCTACTAGGATTGAGGAGGATCAGAAGGCGGTGGCGATGGGATCGTATGGCGGTTAGGCTGGAGAAGGCTGTGGGACAGCGGTGAATTGTTAGTTAGAAATTTCTTAAGTTAGATTACCCTTTTTCATTGTGGTTGTAAAGTTAATGTTTTAAATTTACTTATGTTTTAAGCCTAAATCTCATGATAGATATGAACCTCTAGGATTGCCTCTGGCATCCAAAAGTCTTACATCTTACATCACTGGGTACTGTTACCATACTGAGAACCTCCGATTCTCATTTCATACTCTGTTGTTGTTTTTCAAATGCAGGTCGCAACCCACCTCGGTGAATTGCTTTGATGGTGACAGAGCGGAGGATCCTAGCTATGTTTTGGAGTCTTTTTTATTATTCTATTTAGCTTCGCTCACTTTTGTATTTATTTTGCCTAGAGGCTTACTTTGAGAGAAATTCTATATAAACTGTCTTACTTTCTGAACTCTGTATCTTCTATCATACCCTTATATAACTATATATATGTATCTTTATTTTTCTATGTATATCTTGTGCCTCGATCAGTGTGGCTTCGTGTGAACGTTTTGCGCTTTTCGAATTCTGTTTTTGAGCTAAATCCTTCTTCGGGCTTCTAGAATGTATTACTTCCTTCTATATAATATGTATAAGCTTTAGAATTGTCGTAACCTTAGATTAACCTCTGTTTCTTTTTCTTTGATGCTATTTAGGTTATCTCATTGATATTACATAGCATGCTTGTTTGTGAGTGCCTTTTGGGATAATTGATTTATTAGGCTTTTGATATTGAGACTGATCACCCTGATATCGACTGTTTGGTGTAGACAGAAACCCTAATGGCTACTCGTGGATGAGGTTGTATGCGTTCACGAGGAGAGACTGGAAATGAACAACCGGACGATAACCATGCCAAGTTCATGGCGGCAATGGCTAATCTTGTGAATACCATGGAGGCGAATGCTGCTGACTCTGCAAACTGTGCAGAGGTTAGGTCAACCAATTGGAAATGGAAATGGGGATGGAAACGGGAATAATAATGGTGAAGGAAACGGTAATGACCTGGGAGGCGCTCCGATGACTTTGGCTTCATTCTGAAAGTTCACCCACCGACTTTCAGAGGTTCGAACAACCCTACTGAAGCGGACAATTGGTTCCGAGCTATGGAACGCGCACTACAAGCTCAGCATGTCCCAGCTAATCAATATGTAGAGTTTGTGGCCTATCAATTGTTAAAAGAGGCGCAACATTGCTGGCAAGGAGAGAGCCAGTTGCTGTGACTTCCGAATGCAGAGAATCCTTGGGATGTATTCCAGACAGCCTTCTACAAGAAATATTTTTCTGAAACAGTCAAAGAGGCGAGGGAATTTGAGCTTATGCAGCTGAAGCAAGGCTCTTTGTCTGTGGCGGACTACATTAGTCAATTTGAGGAGCTCTGTAGGTTCTCGAGGGTGTGTCAGGGTGCCCCAGAGACCTATGAGAGCTGGAAGTGTATTAAGTACCAAGGAGGCTTGAGGGATGCTATTATGACTGATGTGGCTCCTCTTGAGATCCGAATGTTTTCATAACTGGTGAACAAAGCTAGGGTGGTTGAGGAGTGTGCAAAGAAGGTAGCTTCGTCAAGGGACACTCGTGGAGGAAACAATAACCGTGGGCGAGGCAAATATTTTCAACTAAGGGCCCAAATATTCAAGAGAGGAGGATATGCACCTCAAGGTCAAGGAGGCTTCAAGAGGAACACTCATGATCAGTACCAGTATGCTAAAGGGAGAGAGAATCAAAGTAAGGTTTCTCTGGAATTAACTTGTGATCGTTGTAGATGTTTTCATCCAAATGACTCTTACAAGATTGGTATATGTGGTTGTTTCAACTGCGGATTGCCTGGTTACATTGCAAGAGATTGCACTCGTGGGAGGAAGACTCAGAATGCGGGCCAGAACCAACAAGGTCGGGTGTTTGCTGTGAACGCCCAGGATGCTGCAAAGGCAGATCCTCTGATTAGAGGTATATGCTTAATTGGTAATAAAACATTAATTGCATTATATGATACTGGAGCTTCGCATTCTTTTATTGCATTTGATAAAGTCGAGGAACTAGGATTGAAGGTGTCAGAATTAGCGTTTGATTTGCATGTGCATACCCCGTATCAGACAGTGGCGACTAGGTTGGGTTGTAAGCAAGTATGTTTCAAGCTTGAGAATAGAGAATTTATCTTTGACTTAATTTGTTTGCCAATGGTTGGGTTAGAGATGATTTTGGGGTTTGACTAGATGTCCAAGAATCGAGTTTTGTTGGATTGCTTTGAGCGATCTATTCAGTTTATGCCGGAAGGAGAAGGAGGAGCAGTAGTAGCTGAGGGTTATTACCTAAACTCTGTAATGGTGAATTGCAGTGGGGAAGAGTGTCAGGGTTATATATTGTTGGCTGCTAATGCTTTGGGTGACGCACAGAACTTAGATCGGATTTCAGTAGTTAGAGTCTTTCCAGAAGTATTACTGGAAGATATTCCTGAAGTCCCACCTCAAAGGAAAATTGAATTTGTGATTGACTTGGTGCCGGGAGCCAGACCAGTGTCGACTGCGCCGTATCGAATGGCTCTGATAGAGCTGGCTAAACTAAAGACTCAGTTGGAAGAGCTTCTGAACAAGAGGTTCATTCGACCGAGTGTATCCCCGCGGAGAGCACTAGTTTTATTGGTGAAGAAAAAGGACAGAGGAATGTAACTTTACGTGGATTACCGGCAGTTAAACAAAATAACTGTAAAAAATAAGTACCCGTTGCCTAGGATAAATGACTTCATGGATCAATTGCAAGGAGACGGAGTATTCTTAAAGATTGATTTAAGATTCAGTTACCATCAGATAAGGGTGAACGAAGATGACATTCTGAAAACTGCATTTAGGACGTGCTATGGACATTACGAGTTTGCGGTAATGTCCTTTGGGTTGACGAATGCACCTGCTGTGTTCATGGATTACATGAACAGAGTATTTCGTCCTTTTTTGGACAAATTCGTGGAGGTTTTCATAGACGACATTTTAGTTTACTCAAAGATGGAAGAAGAACATGAAGAGCACTTAAGAATTGTGTTGCAAATCCTGAAGGAGCAAAAATTGTATGCTAAGTTGTCCAATTCCGAATTTTGGAAGGCGAAAGTGAAGTTCTTGGGTCACGTGGTGAGTAAAATAGGAATAGTCGTAGATCCTTTGAAAGTTGAGGTGGTGATGGAATGGGAAAGACTGATGACGGTGACGAAGGTTAGGAGTTTCTTGGGTTTGGCTGGATATTACTGGAGATTCATTGAGAAATTTTTCCGGATTGCACTACCAATGACTAAGTTAACCCGGAAGGAGGTGCCATTTGTGTGGACGTCAGAGTGTGAGGAGAGTTTCCAAACCATGAAACAAAAGTTGACTTCAGCACCTATTTTAGTTTTGCCAGAACCGCATGAACCATTTGAAGTGTACTGTGATGCGTCACTGAAGGGTTTGGGTTGCGTATTAAGGCAACACCGGAACGTGGTGGCTTACGCATCGCGTCAGCTGAGACCGCTGACGTGGCGGAAATTGGCGAGTTAAGAAATTATTATAAGAGATATGTTGCAAGTACAGTTCTTAACCAACCAGAAATCCGCTTATCAATTTAGAAGGGTTGTCACAAAATTTAAATTAAAATACTGGGAGTATGAATCCTAGGTAATCTTCCAACGAGTTGCAGAGTGATATGCTATTTTATTAATCAGATGTTTTCAAAAATGGTTTGAGTTGAATAACAGGAAATTAAATTGGAGAATTTATGTAATTTTAAATAAAAACCTTGACTGGGAGTAGATTAGTTGGAAGCCCTATTCTTGTTGGAGTACTCTCAAGATTAATTGATAATTGAGGGTTGTTCTGTTTAGTTATCCCTTACTAGGTAAGGGAAAGTCAAGCAAGTTGGAAAGCTATTTCTATTCACAAGTTCCAATCCACTCAATTGAAAAGGATTGGTGTCAGTGACTAGATGGCAATCCAACAATAAACCCAATTACAATTTTTCTTTTAAGCATTCCAACTCAAGGTCATTCTTTTCAATCAACTCCTATCCAAGTTATGGAACTACTCGCTCATTGTAAATGTAGAATTCATAATATAGGAAAGAGAAATATAGAAAGACATGATAAATAATAATCAAAAGGATCAATTAGAAATAAAAATAGTTCTTGTATTAATAAATTCTAAAAATAATCCAATAATATTTCTGAGTAAACAAAGGACATGAAAGAGTAAGAGACAGGTAAAGAAAACAAACTAGAATGACGAAGTCTCGCTGAGGTAATAATTCTTCTCAATATCCCAATGCAAAAAGTAATAAAAATAAATCCTAAGAACTATGAATGTGCAGAGAGAAAACCTAGAGGAGGAGTAAAAACTAGATCTAAAACTGAGAATTGTCTGTAATGAATTGCTCTCCTTCGTTTCTCCATGTTCCTTGGCTCTAGTATGCTTTTCTGGGCCAAAAATTGGGTCAAAACAGGGCCCAAAATTGCCCCCAGCGAATTCTGCAGATTCTGCAGATCGCGCATGTCATGCGATCGCGTCATTCATGCGGACGCGTCATTCGGAATTTTGCCTTGCCACGCGTGCGCGTCATCCACGCCTCCGCGTCACTTGTGCAGTTCCAATCCGTACGGTCGCGTGGGCCATGCGTCCGCGTCACTGCGATTTCCTCTATGTCGCGCGGTCGCGTGAGCCATGCGTCCACGTCACTTCTCGCTAGTCATCTCCTCAATTTCTTGTGTTCCTTCTATTTTTGCAAGCTTCCTTTCCAATCTCCAAGTCATTCATGCCCTATAAAGCCTGAAACACTTAACACACAGATCACGGCATCGAATGGAATAAAGGAGAATTAAAATACATAATTAAAAATCCCTAGGAAGCAAATTTTCAATCATGGAATAATTTTAGGAAGGAAATATGAATGCATGCCAATCATATGAATAAGTGGGTAAAGAATTGATAAAACCATACAATTAAGCACAATATAAACCATAAAATATTGGTTTATCAACCGCATGAGGTAAATTACCTAACTCATGACTTGGAATTAGCGGCGGTTGTGTTTGCATTGAAGATATGGAGACACCACTTGTACGGAGTGAGGTTTAGCGTCTTTTCTGATCAGAAGAGTCTCCAACAATTGTTCATAAACATAAAAAAGAGCAAAACAAGAAATTAACAAGAGAACTAAGAAGATTAAGACAATAGAACACTAAAATATAAAGAGAATTGAAATCAAAACAAGAATTGAAAGAGAAATTTGAGAGTGATTAGCCTAACTTTACCCTAATTTCTATCCTAAATCTAGAGAGAGGAGAGAGCCTCTCTCTCTAGAATTCTACCCTAAAACATGATGAAAACTAAACTATGACTACTTGGTTCATTCCCCCCTCAATCCTTGGGTTCAATAGCATCAGAAATGAGTTGGATTGGGCCCAAAATGAGCTGCAAAATCGTTGGCCACGATTTCACTTTAGTGAACCACGTGCTCCATCGGTGCGCACGCATACATGGCACATGCGCGCCCTTATACATCAGGAAACCATGAAAAATTTTATATCATTTCGAAGCTCCGGATGTTAGCTTTCCACCACAACATGAACCGCCTCATTTGGACCTCGGTAGCTCGAGTTATGGTCGATTGAGTGTGAAGAGGTCAAGCTTGACAGCTTTACGGTTCCTTCATTTCTTCATGAGTTCTCCCACTTTGCATGCTTTTTCTTCATTCCTTCAATCCAATCTTTGCCTTCTAAACCTGAAACCACTTAACAAACATATCAAGGCATCGAATGGAATTAAATTGAGTTAAATTTGGCTATTTTAAGGCCTAAAAACTATGTTTTCACATTTAAGCACAAATCAAGGGAGAATTGCAAAACCATGCTATTTCATTGAATAAATGTGAGAAAAGGTGATAAAATCCCCCAAATTAAGCACAAGATAAACCACAAAATTGGAGTTTATCAGCGAGCTCTAGTTCTATCTTATTATCAATGGCACCAAGGGAAGCTAAATTATCTTCATGGAAGAGCACAGCTTGAGGAGCAGCAGCCGCCCTCATTAAGGTGGTTGAGTTTCATTCTCCTCTTATCTATGTTATTTCTGTTTTCACTGCCCCTTAAATTACTGTCTATTTTATGTTCTAGTGCAAGATCATATCTAGTCTTTTATTTCCTTTTAGCCTTGTTTTTCGTGCCTTGTTGTGATTATAAAATATCCAATGTATTCCTCACCATGCTTAAAAGAATTTTTTTTTCAAAAAAAAAAGTAGTGAGGTGCATAATTTTCGAGTATATCGTGACTTGTCTCTAATCATTTTGTTGTGGTAGTGATGAGCGGATAATTTATACGCTTTTTGGCATTATTTTTAGTATGTTTTTAGTAGAATCTAGTTACTTTTAGGGATGTTTTCATTAGTTTTTATGTTAAATTCACATTTCTGGACTTTACTATGAGTTTGTGTATTTTTCTGTGATTTCAGGTATTTTCTGACTGAAATTGAGGGACTTGAGCAAAAATCAGATTCAGAGGTTGAAGAAGGACTGCTGATGCTGTTGGATTCTGACCTCCCTGCACTCAAAATGGATTTTCTGGAGCTACAGAACTCAAAATGGTGCGCTTCCAATTGCGTTGGCAAGTAGACATCCAGAGCTTTCCAGCAATATATAATAGTCCATACTTTGGCCAAGTTTAGATGATGCAAACCGGCGTTCAACGCCAGCTCTCTACCCAATTCTGGCGTCCAGCGCCAGAAAAGGATCCAAAACCAGAGTTGAACGCCCAAACTGGCACAAAAGCTGGCGTTCAACTCCAAGAAGGACCTCTACACGTGCAACACTCAAAGCTCAGCCCAAGCACACACCAAGTGGGCCCCGAAAGTGGATTTATGCATCAATTACTTACTTCTGTAAACCCTAGTAGCTAGTTTATTATAAATAGGACATTTTATCATTGTATTCACAGTCTTGGTTACTCCGGTTCCCCTCTGGGGCCGAGACCAATGAACTCCATTATCACTTATGTATTTTCAACGGTAGAGTTTCTGCACTCCATAGATTAAGGTGTGGAGCTCTGCTGTTCCTCAAAGATTAATGCAAAGTACTACTGTTTTCTATTCAATTCATCTTATTTCGCTTCTAAGATATTCATTCGCACTTCAACCTGAATGTGATGAACGTGACAATCATCATCATTCCCTATGAACGCGTGCCTGACAACCACTTCCGTTCTACCTTCGACTGAATGAGTATCTCTTAGATCTCTTAATCAGAATCTTCGTGGTGTAAGCTAGAATGATGGCGGCATTCAACAGAATCCGGAAAGTCTAAACCTTGTCTGTGGTATTCCGAGTAGGATTTAATGATTGAATGACTGTGACGAGCTTCAAACTCGCGATTGCTGGGCGTAGTGACAGACGCAAAAGGATAGTAAATCCTATTCCAGCATGATCGAGAACCGACAGATGAATAGTCGTGCCGTGACAGGGTGCGTTGACCATGTTCACTGAGAGGATAGGATGTAACCATTGACAAGGGTGATGCCTCCAGACGATTAGCCGTGCCGTGACAGGGCATTTGGATCATTTTCCCGAGAGAAGACCGAAAGTAGCCATTGACAATGGTAATGCATTACATAAAGCCAGCCATGGAAAGGAGTAAGACTGATTGGATGAAGACAGCAGGAAAGCAGAGGTTCAGAGGAACGAAAGCATCTCTATTCGCTTATCTGAAATTCTCACCAGTGATTTACATAAGTATTTCTATCCCTATTTTATTAATTAATTTCGAAAACCTTATTACTATTTTATATCTGCCTGACTGAGATTTACAAGGTGACCATAGCTTGCTTCATACCAACAATCTCCGTGGGATTCGACCCTTACTCACGTAAGGTATTACTTGGACGACCCAGTGCACTTGCTGGTTAGTTGTTGCGAAGTTGTGAACCATGGTATTGGCATCATGTGTTTGGCGCCATTACCAGGGAAAGAAAGAGCAATGAATTTTACATAATTAAAGTGTAATCACAATTTCTGCGCACCAAGTTTTTGGCGCCGTTGCCGGGGATTATTCGAGTTTGGACAACTGACGGTTCATCTTGTTGCTCAGATTGGGTAACTTTCTTTTCGTTTTCTTTTCAAAAAGTTTTCAAAAATTTTTCAAAAAAAAAAAAATCTTTCAAAAATTTTTCTTTTGTTTTCGAAAAAAAAAATATAATAAAAATTATGTTTTTAAGAATAAATTATTCTATGGCTTCAAAACTTTCAAAAATGAATTCTAGAGTTTCATGGTAACATGTTGAATCCTATCTGGCTAAAAAGCCATACCCAAACTCCTTTGGGATTGGTCTTCAACTAATCACCTCAATGGATGTAAATCCATTCTAAAGCTTGACTGCCTATTAAGCCATGTCTAACCCTCAGATTGGAGCTTTAGACTAAAGAGTACAAGATTCCTGGAATTCATATGAAAAATTTTGAATCCTTATTTTTTTCTTTTCTTTTTCAAAATGATTTTCGAAAATTTTAAAATAAAAATACAAAAAATCATAAAATCATAAAAATCAAAAATATTTTGTGTTTCTTGTTTGAGTCTTGAGTCATGTTATAAGTTTGGTGTCAATTGCATGTGCATCTTGCATTTTTCGAAAATTCTCATGCATTCATAGTGTTCTTCATGATCTTCAAGTTGTTCTTGGTAAGTCTTCTTGTTTGATCTTTGCATTTGCATGTTTTGTGTCTTTTCTTGTTTTTCATAAGCATTCTTGAATTCTTAGTGTCTAAGCATTAAAGAATTCTAAGTTTGGTGTCTTGCATGTTTTCCTTGCATTAAAAATTTTTCAAAAATATGTTCTTGGTGTTCATCTTGACATTCAAAGTGTTCTTGGTGTTCATCGTGACATTCATAGCATTCTTGCATGCATTCATTGTTTTAATCTAAAAATTTCATGCATTGCATCATTTTTCTTGTTTTTCTCTCTCATCATTAAAAATTCAAAAATAAAAAAAATATCTTTCCCTTTTTCTCTCTTAAAATTTCAAAAATTAGATTTGACTTTTTCAAAAATTTTTAAAAAAATCTAGTTGTTTTTATGAGTCAAATCAAATTTTCAATTTAAAAATCTCATCTTTTTCAAAATCTTTTTCAAAAATCAAATCTTTTTCAAATTTCTTAGTTATTTTCAAAAATTATAAAAATGTTTTTCAAAAATATTTTTCTTATTTTTATATCAATATTTTCGAAAATAGCAATAACAATTAATGTTTTGATTCAAAAATTTCAAGTTTGTTACTTACTTGTTAAGAAAGATTCAAACTTTAAGTTCTAGAATCATATCTTGTGATTTCTTGAGAATCAAGTCATTAATTGAGATTTTAAAAATCAAATCTTTTTCAAAACTAATTTCTATCATATCTTTTCTAACTTCCTAACTTCTTATCTTTTCAAATTTGTTTCAACTAACTAACTAACATTTTGTTTGTTTCTTATCTTTTTTCAAAACCACCTAACTAACTCTCTCTCTCTCTAATTTTCGAAAATATCTTCCTTCTTTTTCAAAAATTTCTTTTTAATTAACTAATTATTTTATTTTTATTTTAATTTTCGAAAAACTACTAACCTTTTTCAAAAACTGTTTTCGAAAATCACTAACTCTTTTTCAAAAATTATTTTCGAAAATCTCCTCCCTCTCTCATCTTATTCTATTTATGTATTCATCTACTAACATCTCTTCCTCACATCACTCACCAAATTCGAACCCCCTCTTCTATCTGTGTTCGAATTTTTCTTCTTCTTCTTTTTCTACTAACAATAAGGAACCTCTTTACTGTGACATAGAAGATTCCTCTTCTTTTCTTTTTCTCTTCTCTTTCTTATGAGCAGGGACAGAGAAAAAGGCATTCTTGTTGAAGCTGATCCAGAACCTGAAAGGACTCTGAAGAGGAAACTAAGAGAAGCTAAATTACAATAATCCAGAGACAACCTTATTGAAAATTTCGAACAAGTAAAGGAGATGGCAGCCGAACCCAACAATAACAATGCAAGGAGGATGCTTGGTGACTTTACTGCACCAAATTCCAATTTACATGGAAGAAGCATCTCCATTCCTACCATTGGAGCAAACAATTTTGAGCTGAAACCTCAGCTAGTTTCTCTGATGCAGCAGAACTGCAAGTTTCATGGACTTCCATCTGAAGATCCTTTTCAGTTCTTAACTGAATTCTTGCAGATCTGTGATACTGTTAAGACTAATGGAGTAGATCCTGAAGTCTACAGGCTCATGCTTTTCCCATTTGCTGTAAGAGACAGAGCTAGAATCTGGTTGGACTCTCAATCCAGAGACGGCCTGAACTCTTGGGATAAGCTGGTCACGGCTTTCTTAGCCAAGTCCTTTCCTCCTCAAAAGCTGAGCAAGCTTAGAGTGGATGTTCAAACCTTCAGACAGAAAGAAGGTGAATCCCTCTATGAAGCTTGGGAAAGATACAAGCAGCTGACCAAAAAGTGTCCTTCTGACATGCTTTCAGAATGGACCATCCTGGATATCTTCTATGATGGTTTATCTGAGATATCAAAGATGTCATTGGATACTTCTGCAGGTGGATCCATTCACCTAAAGAAAACGCCTGCAAAAGCTCAAGAACTCATTGACATGGTTGCTAATAACCAGTTCATGTACACTTCTGAGAGGAATCCTGTGAGTAATGGGACGCCTATGAAGAAGGGAGTTCTTGAAGTTGATACTCTGAATGCCATATTGGCTTAGAATAAAATATTGACTCAGCAAGTCAATATGATTTCTCAGAGTCTGAATGGAATGTAAACTGCATCCAACAGTACTTAAGAAGCTTCTTATGCAGAAGAAGCTTATGATCCTGAGAACCCTGCAATAGCAGAGGTGAATTACTTAGGTGAACCTTATGGAAACACCTATAATCCATCATGGAGAAATCATCCAAATCTCTCATGGAAGGATCAAAAGCCTCAACAAGGCTTTAACAATGGTGGAAGAAACAGGTTTAACAATAATAAACCCTTTCCATCATCCACTCAGCAACAGACAGAGAACTCTGAACAAAATACTTTTAATTTAGCAAACTTAGTCTCTGATCTATCCAAGGCCACTGCAAGTTTCATGAATGAAACAAGGTCTTCCATTAGAAATTTGGAAGCACAAGTGGGCCAGCTGAGTAAAAGGATCACTGAAATCCCTCCTAGTACTCTCCCAAGCAATACAGAAGAGAATCCAAAAGGAGAGTGCAAGGCCATTGACATAAGCACCATGGCCGAACCTGTAAGGGAAGGAGAGGACGTCAATCCAAGGAGAAAGACCTCCTGGGACGTCCAGTGGTCAATAAGGAGCTTCCCTCTGAGGAACCAAAGGACTCTGAGGCTCATCTAGAGACCATAGAGATTCCATTGAACCTCCTTATGCCATTCATGAACTCTGATGAGTATTCCTCTTCTGAAGAGAATGAGGATGTTACTGAAGAGCAAGCTGCCAAGTTCCTTGGTGCAATCATGAAGCTAAATGCCAAATTATTTGGCATTGATGCTTGGGAAGATGAACCTCCCTTGTTCACCAATGAACTAAGTGATCTGGATCAACTGACATTGTTTCAGAAGAGACAGGATCCTGGAAAGTTCATAATACCTTGTACCATAGGCACCATGATCTTTAAGGCTCTGTGTGACCTTGGTTCAGGGATAAACCTCATGCCCCTCTCTGTAATAGAGAAACTGGGAATCTATGGGGTGCAAGCTGCTAAAATCTCATTAGAGATGGCAGATAATTCAAGAAAACAGGCTTATGGACAAGTAGAGGACGTGTTAGTAAAGGTTGAAGGCCTTTACATCCCTGCTGATTTCATAGTCCTGGATACTGGAAAGGAAGAGGATGAATCCATCATCCTAGGAAGACCTTTTCTAGCCACAGCAAGAGCTGTGATTGATGTGGACAGAGGAGAATTATTCCTTCAATTAAATAAGGACAACCTTGTGTTTACAACTCAAGGATCTCTCTCTGCATCCATGGAGAGGAAGCATAAAAAGCTTCTCTCAAAGCAGAGTCAAACAAAGCCCCCACCGTCAAACTCTAAGTTTGGTGTTGGGAGGCCACAACCAAACTCTAAGTTTGGTGTTGAACTCCCATATCCAAACTCTAAATTTGGTGTTGGGGGAGTCTCAACAATGCTCTGAACATCTGTGAGGCTCCATGAGAGCCCACTGTCAAGCTATTGACATTAAAGAAGTGCTTGTTAGGAGGCAACCCAATTTTTATTTATCTAACTATATTTTTCTTAGTTATATGTATTTATAGGTTCATGATCATGTGGAGTCACAAAATAAACAAAAAAAAATTAAAAACGGAATCAAAAACAGCAGAAGAAAAATCACACCCTGGAGGAGCATCTGTCTGGCGTTCAACGCCAGAACAGAGCATGGTTCTGGCGTGCAACGCCAGAAATGGCAACAAATGGGCATTGAACGCCCAAAATGGGCACCAACCTGGAGCTGAACGCCCAGAGTTGTGTGCAAGGGCATTTTACATGCCTAATTTGGTGCAAGGTTGTAAATCCTTGAACACCTCAGGATTTGTGGACCCCACAGGATCATCTCAGGATCTGTGGACCCCACAGGATCCCCACCTACCTCCACTCACTTCTTCTCACCCCTCTTTCACACAATCCCATAAACACTCTTCCCCAAAACCCTTCACCTATCACCTCCATCCCTCTTCCCTATTAAACCTTCACCACTCACATCCACCCACTCTTCCCCATAAACCTACCTCATAAACTCCACCTACCTTCAAAATTCAAAACCAATTTCCCACCCAAACCCACCCATATGGCCGAACCTTAATAAGAGAAAATCAAAAAGCAATGAGGGAGGAGCAACAAAGACAAGGAAGAGACATAGAAGAGCTCAAGGACATCATTGGTTCCTCAAGAAGGAAACGCCACCATCACTAAGGTGGATTCATTCCTTGTTCTTATTTCTTCTGTTTTTCATTTTCTATGTTATGTGCTTATCTATGTTTGTGTCTTCATTACATGATCATTAGTAGTTAGTAACTTTGTCTTAAAGTTATGAATATCCTATGAATCCATCACCTCTCTTAAATGAGAAATGTTTTAATTCAAAACAACAAGAAGTACATGAGTTTCGAATTTATCCTTGAACTTAGCTTAATTATATTGATGTGGTGACAATGCTTCTTATTTTCTGAATGTATGCTTGAACAGTGCATATGTCTTTTGAAGTAGTTGTTTTAAGAATGTTAAATATGTTGGCTCTTGAAAGAATGATGACAAGGAGACATGTTATTTGATAATCTGAAAAATCATAAAAATGATTCTTGAAGCAAGAAAAAGCAGCAAAGAACAAAGCTTGCAGAAAAAAAAATAGGCGAAAAAAAATAGAAAGAAAAAGCAACCAGAAAAAGCCAAAAGCTCTTAAAACCAAGAGGCAAGAGCAAAAAGCCAATAACCCTTAAAACCAAAAGGCAAGGGCAAATAAAAAGGATCCCAAGGCTTTGAGCATCAGTGGATAGGAGGGCCTAAAGGACTAAAATCCTGGTCTAAGCGGCTAAACCAAGCTGTCCCTAACCATGTGCTTGTGGCGTGAAGGTGTCAAGTGAAAACTTGAGACTGAGCGGTTAAAGTCAAGGTCCAAAGCAAAAAAAAGAGTGTGCTTAAGAACCCTGGACACCTCTAATTGGGGACTTTAGCAAAGCTGAGTCACAATCTGAAAAGGTTCACCCAATTATGTGTCTGTGGCATTTATGTATCCGGTGGTAATACTAGAAAACAAAGTGCTTAGGGCCACGGCCAAGACTCATAAAATAGCTGTGTTCAAGAATCATCATACTGAACTAGGAGAGTCAATAATACTATCTGAACTCTGAGTTCCTATAGATGTCAATCATTCTGAACTTCAATGGATAAAGTGGGATGCCAAAACTATTCAAGAGGCAAAAAGCTATAAGTCCCGCTCATATGATTGAAGCTATGTTTCATTGATAGTTTGGAATTTATAATATATTCTCTTATTTTTATCCTATTTGATTTTTAGTTGCTTGGGGACAAGCAACAATTTAAGTTTGGTGTTGTGATGAGCGGATAATTTATACGCTTTTTGGCATTGTTTTTAGTATGTTTTTAGTAGAATCTAGTTACTTTTAGGAATGTTTTCATTAGTTTTTATGTTAAATTCACATTTCTGGACTTTACTATGAGTTTGTGTGTTTTTCTGTGATTTCAGGTATTTTCTGGCTGAAATTGAGGGACTTGAGCAAAAATCAGATTCAGAGGTTGAAGAAGGACTGCTGATGCTGTTGGATTCTGACCTCCCTGCACTCAAAATGGATTTTCTGGAGCTACAGAACTCAAAATGGCGCGCTTCCAATTGCGTTGGAAAGTAGACATCCAGGGCTTTCCAGAAATATATAATAGTCTATACTTTGGCCAGGTTTAGACGACGCAAACTGGCGTTCAACGACAGCTCTCTACCCAATTCTAGCGTCCAGCGCCAGAAAAGGATCCAAAACCAGAGTTGAACGCCCAAACTGGCACAAAAGTTGGCGTTCAACTCCAAGAAGGACCTCTACACGTGCAACACTCAAAGCTCAACCCAAGCTCACACCAAGTGGGCCCTGGAAGTGGATTTATGCATCAATTACTTACTTCTGTAAACCCTAGTAGCTAGTTTATTATAAATAGGACATTTTATCATTGTATTCACAGTCTTGGTTACTCTGGTTCCCCTCTGGGGCCGAGACCAATGAACTCCATTATCACTTATGTATTTTCAACGGTAGAGTTTCTGCACTCCATAGATTAAGGTGTGGAGCTCTGCTGTTCCTCAAAGATTAATGCAAAGTACTACTGTTTTCTATTCAATTCATCTTATTTTGCTTCTAAGATATTCATTCGCACTTCAACCTGAATGTGATGAACGTGACAATCATCATCATTCCCTATGAACGCGTGCCTGACAACCACTTCCGTTCTACCTTCGACTGAATGAGTATCTCTTAGATCTCTTAATCAGAATCTTCGTGGTATAAGCTAGAATGATGGCGGCATTCAAGAGAATCCGGAAAGTCTAAACCTTGTTTGTGGTATTCCGAGTAGGATTCAATGATTGAATGACTGTGACTAGCTTCAAACTCGCGATTGCTGGGCGTAGTGACAGACGCAAAAGGATAGTAAATCCTATTCCAGCATGATCGAGAACCGACAGATGAATAGCCGTGCTGTGACAGGGTATGTTGACCATGTTCACTGAGAGGATAGGATGTAACCATTGACAAGGGTGATGCCTCCAGACGATTAGCCATGTCGTGACAGGGCATTTGGATCATTTTCCCGAGAGAAGACCGAAAGTAGCCATTGACAATGGTAATGCATTACATAAAGCCAGCCATGGAAAGGAGTAAGACTGATTGGATAAAGACAGCAGGAAAGCAGAGGTTCAGAGGAACGAAAGCATCTCTATTCGCTTATCTGAAATTCTCACCAGTGATTTACATAAGTATTTCTATCCCTATTTTATTAATTAATTTCGAAAACCTTATTACTATTTTATATCTGCCTGACTGAGATTTACAAGGTGACCATAGCTTGCTTCACACCAACAATCTCCGTGGGATTCGACCCTTACTCATGTAAGGTATTACTTGGACGACCCAGTGCACTTGCTGGTTAGTTGTGCGAAGTTGTAAACCATGGTATTGGCATCATGTGTTTGGCACCATTACCAGGGAAAGAAAGAGCAATGAATTTTACATAATTAAAGTGTAATCACAATTTCTGCGCACCAGGTAGCCTTACACTAATATTCTAAACGTATGAATTACCTGTGCATATTTGATAGTGAAGTTAAGTGTATTGGCTCTTGAAAGAATGATGGAAAAGGAGAAGTATTATTGGTAATCTAAAAAATCCAAATATTGATTCTTAAAGCAAGAAAAAGTAGCAAAAAAAAAGGAAAAAAAGAAAAAGAAAGAAAAATAAAGAGAAAAAGCAAAAGAAAAAAAAGCAAAAGAAAAATCCAAAAAGCTCAAAAGAAAGGAAAAGGAGAGCTAGGATCCAAGGCTTTGAGCATCAATGGTTAGGAAGGTCTAAAGAAACAAAATCCTGGCCTCAAAAGTTCAAATGAGCTACTTCCCTAACTAAATGCTTGTGGTGTGAAGGTGTCAAGTGAAAAGCTTGAGACTGAGCAGTTAAAGTCGTGATCCCAAAAGCAAAAGAGTGTGCCTAAGAACTCTGGGTACCACTGTCTGTGGGTTCTAGCAAAGTTGAATCACAATCCAATTGGGTTCACCCAGTTAAGTGTCTGTGGCGTTTATGTATCCGGTGGTAATACTGGAAAACAAAGCCCTTAGGGTCACAGCCAGGCTCAAAAAGAAGCTGTGTTCAAGAATCAAGAAAAGCTAAAGTAAGAAAATCAATAATATCATCCAGATTCTGAGTTCCTAAAAATGTCAATACTTCTGAGCTTCAAAGAAAAGTGAGGTGCCAAACCTATTAAGAAATCAAGAAGCTAATGGCCCCATTCCAATAATTAGAGCTAAGCTTCATTGAGAGCTCTGAAACTTATTGTATTATGCTCTTCTTTATCTTATCCTGTTTTTTTAGTTGCTTGGGGACAAGCAACAGTTTAAGTTTGGTGACCTGATGAGCGGATATTTTATACACTTTTTAGTACTATTTTCTTAATGTTTTGGTTATGTTTTGTTAAGTTTTATTGCATTTTAGTATATTTTAGTGAAAAAATCACTATTTGGATGCTACTTTGAGTTTTTGTAGTTTTTCTATGATTTTAGGTGATTTTTGGATGATTTTGGTAAGTTTTGGAAAAGCTTGATTTAGAGACAGAGAAAGGACTGTAGATGTTGTCAGATTCTGACCTCCAAGCATTCGAACGAGCATTTCTCGAGCAACAGAGGTCCAAATGATGCGCTCTCAACGGCGTTGGAAAGCTAACTTCCAGGGCTTTCCAGCAGTATATAATGGTCTATACTTATTTTTGGAAAGAAAGGCCCAAAAGGGAGAAAACCTGGCATCTAACGCCCCAAGAGGAGTCTTAGCACGTGGAGTCACCCCAAGCTTAGCCCAAACACTCACCAAGTGGGCCCAAGAAGTAGATTTTTGCACTAAGAGTCTAGTTTATCTTTTTTTGTGTAATCCTTAGTTATTTGATTAGTATTTAAGGATCTTTAGGCACCCTTTCTAGACATTCCCCCTTTGGGGAAAACTCATATTATTATTTCTTCTATTTTTTTTGTAATTCATGAGCAACTAAACCTCCTAAGTTAAAGTTAGGAGCTCTGCTAATTCTCATGGATTAATAATATTACTATTTCTATTTCAATATGTCGGATTCTATTCTCTTATGCATTCTCGTTCTTCATCTCATGAATTGAAGATGAACCGTGACATTCATCCTTGTTCTACATGGGTTCCGTGTGAGTCCTGACCCAGAGAGCATTGAACCACGGCTAGAGAGTGCATTACGGATTCCAAGAGCGTGCCTGGGCAACTTTGGATATGTGACATAAAATTCTGTTGACCGTGGGTTACTGAGATCTCCGTGGCGCTAAGGTTAGAGTCAGAGAAGCAGCAATCCCTGATCCGAAAGATCCGACCTTGTCTGTGGCATTTTCAGTAGAATCGCAAAGTGGAGTGGGTTGCTTAATGCTTCACCTTCGGCAATAGTGGGAAGCCATGAGTTAACCTGATGAGATGACATGAGTTGCTCGGATATGGTGGGCTGCTATGGTTTAGAAGAGATTAACTTGATGAGAGGACATGAGTTCATCACTTATGGCTGCCATTGAATGAATTATTCGTTATTGAAGTAAACAATAAGAAAAGTTAATCTGGAAAAATACGCATCTCTAAAGCCTTAACTGAATCTCTATCATTGTGGTGCACGAAATCGTGATTGTTCATTCCCCAACAACGGCGCTAAAACTTGGTACGCACGTTCATAATCTCAATTCTTTTTAACAACTTCGCACAACTAACCAGCAAGTGCACTGGGTCGTCCAAGTAATAAACCTTATGTGAGTAAAGGTCAATCCCATGGAGATTGTCGGCTTGAAGCAAGCTATGGTCATCTTGTAAATCTCAGTCAGGAAGATTCAAATGGTTATGAGGTTTTGATAATTAAAATATAAATAAAATATAAAATAGGATAGAGATACTTATGTAATTCATTGGTGAGAATTTCATATAAGTGTATGGAAGTGCTTTGTTCCTTCTGAATCTATGCTTTCCTACTGTCTTCATTCAATCATTCATACTCCTTTCCATGGCAAGCTGTATGTTGGGCATCACCGTTGTCAATGGCTACTTCCCGTCCTCTCAGTGAAAATGGTCTAAATGCGCTGTCACCGCACGGCTAATCATCTGTTGGTTCTCGATCATGTTGGAATAGGATCCATTGATCCTTTTGCGTCTGTCACTACGCCCAACACTCGCGAGTTTGAAGCTCGTCGCAGTCATCCCTTCCCAGATCCTACTCGGAATACCACAGACAAGGTTTAGACTTTCTGGATCTAAGGAATGGCTGCCAATAATTCTAGCTTATACCACGAAGACTCCGATCTTTCGGAATGGAGGCTAAGAGATACACGTTCAATCTAAGGTAGAACGGAAGTGGTTGTCAGGCACGCGTTCATAGGTTGAGAATAGTGATGAGTGTCACGGATCATCATATTCATCATGTTGAAGTGCAAGCAAATATCTTAGAATAGGAATAAGCCTGAGTTGAATAGAAAAACAATAGTACTTTGCATTAATTCATGAGGAACAGCAGAGCTCCACACCTTAATCTATGGGGTGTAGAAACTCCACCGTTGAAAATACATAAGTGATAAAGGTTCAGGCATGGCCAAATGGCCAGCCCCCTAAACGTGATCTTAGAACATAAAATTATTCAAAAGATGTGAAATAAAATCACTAAAAGTATTTTTTATACTAAACTAGTAGCTAGGGTTACATAAGATAAGTAAATGATGCAGAAATCCACTTCCGGGCCCACTTGGTGTGTGCTTGGGCTGAGCATTGAGCTTTTATGTGTATAGACTCTTTTTGGAGTTAAACGTCAGGTTGTAGCCTATTTCTGGCGTTTAACTCTGATTTGCAACCTGTTTCTGGCGTTTAACTCCAGAATAGGGCAGGAAGTTGGCGTTTGAACGCCAGTTTGCGTCAACTAAACTCGGGCAAAGTATGGACTATTATATATTTTTGGAAAACGCTGGATGTCTACTTTCCAACGCAATTGAGAGCGCGCCAATTGGGTTTCTGTAGCTCCAGAAAATCTATTTTGAGTGCAGAGAGGTCAGAATCCAACAGCATCTGCAGTCCTTCTTCAGCCTCTGAATCAGATTTTTGCTCAAGTCCCTCACTTTCAGCCAGAAAATACCTGAAATCACAAAAACACAAACTCATAGTAAAGTCCAGAAATGTTATTTTTATTTAAAAACTAATAAAAATATACTAAAAACTACTTAAAAACAATGCCAAAAAGCGTATAAATTATCCGCTCATCACATTACTTTCACACCAACTTGGTATTTCGTTCTTTACTATTTTATTTATGTTGTTAACCAAACAACCACCTTTTCTAATTGCCTGACTAAGATCTACAAGATAGCCATTGGTTGCTCAATCTGACAGTCTCCGTGGGATTCGACCCTCACTCACCTAAGGTATTACTTGGACGACCTGGTGCACTTTCCGGTCTATCTGTGCGAAACTTGCAGACTTCAATTTTGCACACCACTCACCATGGTGCGCCAATTTTTTGGCTTTGGGTTCAGACTTCTGTCATGCTTTTTGGTGACCCAAGTATTGGGGTAGAATTCTTGCACTATAAGCATTCCAACTCCAGAAATAGGATTGGTCAGAGTTTTCTAATCCCTTCTCCAGATTTCTTATTGGATCTTCGGATATTCCTCTTTTTTGAGCTTAAATGTGACCTCTGGTATCACCTTTTTGTGTCTCACCACATCATAGAAGTGGTCTTAATGAACCTTGGTAAGGAATGTCCATGATTCCAAAGGTTCAGAGGTAGAAATGAGAGCTTTTTCCTTTCTCTTCCTTGAAGATTCGCCGGCCTTTGGAGGAAGATTAGATGCAAAAAGCAGAGCTTTTTCAACACCAAATTTAAGAAGTGTATGAAGGGTAATGTGGGGAGAGGTAAGAGGATTGTGTAGGTGTGAGGATGATGGGAGGAATGAAGGGATATTTATAAGGGTGGGAGGGTTAGGGTTCGGCTATAGGGGGAAAGATTACGTGGAAAAGGTTTGAATTTGAAGTGGGTGGGGTTGGTAAGAATTGAATGATGGGATTTATGATGGGTGTTGGAAAGAGGGAAAGGTGAAGGGGATGTGATTGGTGAATGTGTATTGGGAAGAGGGAAAGTAGGGTGTGGTAATCAAGATTGAGAAAGTAGGAGAGAGAAGGAAAGGGTTGAATGATAGCTGGGGTAGGTGGAGATTCTGTGGGACTCACTAGTTTATGAAGCCTTGAATCTTCGAGTTTCCTGCCCCTACCTGGGCGTTCAGCTCTAAGTCTGGGCGTTGAACGCCCAGAGGGGATCAAAAATGGGCCTGAACAACTCCTTTAAGGGCGTTGAATGCCCAGCTTGTACTCCTTCCTGGCGTTCAACGCCAGTTAGTACTCCTCTATGGGCGTTGAACGCCCAGCTCCCTTCCCTTTCTGGCGTTCAATGCCAGTTTGGGCTCTCCCCGGGGTGTTCTATTTCCATCTCAGGTTTCTCTGTCTCTATTCTAAGTGCTACACATGATCACAAACGTTACAAAGAAAGGGAAAACTATAGAAAATAAACTAAAAATGAAATCAAATGAGAATAAATAAAAGAAAGAAAATAATAGTAATCTACTTATGGTCGGGTTGCCTCCCAACAAGCGCTTATTTACTGTCACTAGCTTAATAGACAGCTCCTTTACGGAGGTAGATAGGGTCTCAGATCTTCACCCCTCATGGTGAACTTCCTCCCTGTGCTCTCATGAATGAGCTCCACATGCTCTAGAGATAGGATCCTGTTCACTATGTGTGGAATGACTGGACACTTAGTGAAGACAACTCTCATGCCAGGTGAGAGGCCTTCAGTTGGAATCTTGTTGTTCCTCCAACCCTTGGGTACTTTCTTCTTGGTACCTCCTTCTTCAGTAGTTGGTGATGGATGCCTAATACCAAACTTAGGTTTGATATTAGGGAAATCTGTAATACTCTCTACTGAGAGAGAAGGTTGAAATTCTAAGCGTTGCACAGTAGTACCTCCTTTATTTGAAGGAGACTGAGGGTTGGGGATTTTAAACAGCAGATAATCCTCCCACAACCTCAGTACCAACTCTCCTTTTTCAACATCAATTAAGGCCTTTGTAGTAGCAAAGAAAGGCCTTCCAAAGATGATGGAGTCATCTCTGTCCTCCCCAATGTCTAGTATCAGGAAATTTGCAGGTAGGCAAAGGTCTTCAACCTTCACAAGAACATCTTCCACCATTCCATATGCCCTTTTTAGGGACTTGTTTGTCATCTCCAATGAGATCTTGGCAGGCTGAACATCTTGAATGCCTAGCCTCTTCATCACAGAAAGAGGCATGAAGTTGATGCTTGAGCCAAGGTCACATAATGCCTTCTCGAAGGTGATGGTACCTATAGTGCAGGGAATAAGGAAGCTTTCGGGGTCAGGCAGTTTTTGAGGAAGTTCTTTTGGACTAGAGCACTGCACTCCTTGGTCAGTACCACAGTCTCATCTCCCCTCAAAGCCTTTTCTTCAGAGATCATGCTATTTGGATGCGCCATGGAAGGAAGTTTCTTCTCCAATGCCTCTGAATAGGCCTTTAGCTTCTTGAGGATTGCCAAGAACCGAGCAATTTGCTCCTCCTTAGGCTCTTCTTGCACGTCTGAAGAGGGATATTCTTCAGACTCCTCTCTCTGCAAAGGGGTGTGCAAGGTGATGTCTCCAGCCTCCTCGTGAGCCTTGATCTCCTTTAGTTCCTTAACAGCAGGCTCCTCCTTAGGTTCGGCCTCAGCTTCCACAGTGAAGGCCTTGCACTTTTTCTTCGGATTTACTTCGGTGTTACTGGGAAGAGTGTTGGAGGGGATCTCTAGGATCCTCTTGCTCAGCTGACCTACCTATATCTTCAAGTTCCTGATGGATGACCTAGTTTCTGCCATGAATTTGTGAATGGTCTTGGAGAGGTTAGAGACTATAGTAGCCAGGTCAGTGAGGCTTTGTGTGGGAGTCTTCATCTGTTGCTGAGAGGGTCGGAATGGTCTGTTGTTGAACCGGTTTTGGTTCATTCCACCCTGATTGTAATTGAAGCCTTGTTGAGGTTTCTGCTAATCTTTCCAACTAAAGTTAGGGTGGTTCCTCCATCCCTGATTGAAAATATTCGAATAGGGATTATTGTTGGAGTTTCTAGAGGGGTTTCCCATGTAGTTCACCTCCTCCATGGTGGTCCAGGCGTTATCACCCGTGTCTACCTTATATGCTGTCTTTGGACAATAAGCAGCTGAGTTCTATGTCCCACTCAAGTGCGGAGAGATCATATTGATCTGCTGGGACTTGAGCTTGTTCTGAGCCAAGATGGTGTCTAAAGTGTCTACTTTCAAGACACCTCTCTTCTGAGCTGCCCCATTGTTCACAGGGTTCCTCACAGAAGTGTACATGTACTGGTTGTTGGCAACCATATCTATAAGCTCCTGCGCCTCTTCAGGCATCTTCTTGAAGTGAAGGGATCCACCTGCAGAGTGGTGACATCTTGGACGCCTCAGATAGTCCATCATAAAAGATGTCTAGCATGGTCCAATCTAAAATCATGTCAGGAGGACATCTCTTGATCAGTTGCTTGTATCTCTCCCAAATCTCATAGAGGAATTCACCCTCTTTTTGTTGAAGGTTTATACTTCCACCTTGAGCTTGCTCAGCTTCTGAGGTGGTAAGAACTTGGTCAAGAATCCATTGACCACCTTCTCTCAGGTGTCTAGGCTCTCCTTAGGCTGAGAATCCAGCCATAGCCTTGCTCTGTCTCTTACAGCAAAGGAAAAGAGCATGAGCTTGTAAAATTCTGGATTTACTCCATTAATCTTGACAGTGTCACATATCTATAGGAAGTCAGATATGAATTTCTTGGAATCTTCTTGTGGAAGTCCATGAAACTGGCAATTCTGTTGTACTAGAGTCCAGTTGAGGCTTCATCTCAAAGTTATTTGCACCAATGGCAGGAATGGAGATGCTGCACCCATAGAAGTTAGAATTGGGTGCAGTGTAAGATCCAAGGACCTTTTTTTGCGTCTCCTCTAGCTTCTGGATTAGCTGCCATTATTATATTTTCAGCTTCTTGCTCAAGAGATTCTGTGAGATTACCTCTGGTTTTGTTAGCTTGAGCTTGATGTAGACGTCTCCTTAAAGTCCTTTCAGGTTTAGGATATGGATTAACAAGGGCTTCTCTATCCCTATTTTGTCTCATAAACAAAAAGAAAAAAACCGAGAAGAGTAAAAGAATGGAGTCTCTATGTCAGAGTGTAAAGAGCTCCTTGTGAGAGAGGAAGGAAAATAAATGTGTCTTTTATTTAAAAAGAAGTTTTTCAAAAATAGAGGGAGGCAATAGGTTGAAAATTTTCAAAAAAGATGAGAGAGAAAGAAGTTAAAATTTTCGAAAAGAAGAGAGAGAAAGAGGTAGGAGATTTTTGAAAAAGAGGAGAGAGAAAGAAGAATTAAAGAGACACCAAGCTTTTAAATTTAAAATAAAACAAACAAATAATTAACTTACAAGATTTGAAAATAAAATAAAAGATTTGATTTAGAGAATTTTTGAAATTTAAAAAGAAGGAGTCAATCAAGGATTTTAAAATTTAAATTTAGAACGAAAAAGTCAAATAAGATAAGATAAGATTTTAAAAAATTAAGACAAGATATTTGATTTTGAAAAATTTTGACATTAAAAGAGAAAGTAAAAGAAAGATTTTGAGATTCAAATTTTAAAGAAAGAAAAACTAACCAAATACTAAACTTTTAAAATTTGAATTAAAAAAGAAACATAAGATAACAAAAATTTGAAATTCAAGAAAAAGATAAGATAAAGATTTAAAGACAAAAGATAAACAAGAAAATTAAATAAAAACAAAAAGAAAACTGATGCGTGAGCATCTCTTCTATCTTTCCCTAGTGAATTTGCATTAGAATTGTTAAGTTTAATCAAGATTTAAATATATTTTAGCTACTATGAATGCTACTTTGAGTTGTGTGCAATTCTGTTTACTTCAGGTAGCATTTTGGACGAATTTGACAGAGCTTGCGTGAAGAAATGAAGCTACAACAGAATAAAGAGTTGAAGCCAAACTTGGACTCTCCAAGTTTGGCGCCAGGCATCACTACACAAGCCCATTGCCTTCAGACAGGATGAAGCCAAACTTGAGGTTACTCAAGTTTGGCGGCACACACTCATCCTCGAAGGAGTGCTTGCTGACTTGCTGAAGCCAAACTTGAGAAACCTCAAGTTTGGCCCCAAGCAAGGAGACTTGAAGAATGCTTCACGTATCACTCGAACCAAAATTGAAGTCATTCAAGTTTGGCGCCAACAAGGACAATCCAAGGAATGCATCATGGGCCACTCCAAGCCAAACTTGAGACTACTCAAGTTTGGCGCCAACCTTTACAAATTAGGTGGTCCCCCATTCGTCAAAAGGCTTGCACAGATTGTTTATTGATTTAATTAAACTTTATATTTTATTTTAAAAATAGGAAAAGATATTATTTAGTTTTAGAAAATATAATTTACATTAATTAGGATTAGATAAAAAAGGGAAAAGAATCAGCCCTTCGGGCTTTTTTCTTCTCTTCTACCTCATTCCGCACTTGACAGTTTTACAAAATCCTTGTTTTCTTTCTGAACCATGAGCAACTAAACCTCCACTGTTAAGGTTAGCAGCTCTGTCTATTGTATGGATTGATACTATTATTTTTCTATTTTAATTCATGTATTGATTTCTATTTCAAGAATTATTTTCGTTCTTTATTTTATGAATCTGGGTGGAACAGAAGTATGACATTGGTTCTAATTGAGTTCCTGTATAACTTGGAAAAGCTTTTTACTTGAATAACGGATTGAAAATAATTTCTCCTAAATTTCTAATTATCTAGACTTAACGGGATACATGACATATAATCCTCTTATATTTGGGTAATTAGGATTTCTGTGGCATATAAACTAGAATTAAACTTCACCCTCTAATTGGAATTAAGTGACCAAGGAATTGGCGGTTGATGAAGGTTAGAGGAGACCTAAAAGGTCTAAGGAATCATGGTTTAGTCACATATAGTTTTCCATGAATTGAATCTTGCATGATTAAAATAGTTAGTAAGAAAAGTCAATCCGGAAGATAGATAACTCTGAAGCCGTAACTGTTTCTCCATATATTTCACAAACCATTTACTGCTTGTTTTTTGATTTACTGAATTTACTGTTTAATGCAATTGAACTCTCAAATACCATTTTCTATTTGTCTAAGCCAATTGGTGCACGGAATTGTGATCACACTTTTCACAACTCCGGTACAACTAACCAGCAAGTGTACTGGGTCGTCCAAGTAATAAAACCTTACGCGAGTAAGGGTCGATCCCACAGAGATTGCTGGCTTGAAGCAAGCTATGGTCATCTTATAAATCTTAGTCAGGCAGATTTAATTGGTTATAAGTTTTGATAATTGAAAGATAAATAAAACGTAAATTAAAATAAAGATACTTATGTAATTCATTGGTGAGAATTTCAGATAAGCGTTTGGAGATGCTTTGTTGCTTTTGAACCTCTGCTTTCCTATTGTCTTCATCCAATCGTGCGTGCTCCCTTCTATGGCAAGCTGTATGTTGGTGGATCGCCGTTGTCAATGGCTACCATCCATCCTCTCAGTGAAAATGGTCCAGGTACGGTTTCTGTACGGCTAATCAACTGTCGGATCTCTCGTCTCGGATGAAAAATACCAGGCACAGCTACTGCAGGGCTAATCATCTGTCGGTTCTCACTTATGTCGGAATAGGATCTCTCTATCCTTTTGCACACTGTCACTGCGCCCAACATTCGTGATTTTGAAGCTCGTCACATTCATCCCGTCCCAAATCTTACTCGGAATACCACAGACAAGGTTTAGACTTTCCAGATCTCGGAAATGCTGCCAATTGGTTCTAGCCTCTACCACGAAGGTTCTAATTTCACGGATTCGAATACTCTATTGTCAGGAAAGGCAAGTCAAATCTATGGATCAGAGACCCAAGAGACTATACTCCGGCTGTCGTCCAATGACTACGTTGAACATCATGTAGACCGCTTGTGGTTGTCAGGTACGCGGATCTTGGCTAAGCGAGTAACGAAGATAGTGGGTGATTATCACGGGTCACCCCTTCATTCTGACTTAACTGAATTAAGTACGAGAGTATATATTGGAGAAGAAGTAAGCGTGAATTGAAAGAGAAACAATAGTACTTGCATTAATTTATGAAGAACCACAGAGCTACGCACCTTAATCTATGAGGTGTAGAAACTCCACCATTGGAAAATACATAAGAGAAAAAGATCTAGGCATGGCCGAATGGCCAACCTCCCAAAATGTGAACAATGGCATCTGATTCCTGCAATACAATAGGAAAGACTAGTATTTGTACTAAACTAGTTACTAAGGATTACAGAAACTGAGTAACTAAGTGCAGAGAGTGCAGAAATCCACTTCCGGGGCCTAATTGGTGTGTGCTTGGGCTGAGCATTGAGCTTTACACGTGCATAGGCCTTTTCTGGAGTTAAACGCCAGCTTGGATGCCAGTTTGGGCGTTTAACTCCAGTTCTGGTGCCAGTTCTGGCGTTTTACGCCAGAGAAGGATCTCTCGCTGGCGTTGAATGCCAGTTTGGGCCATCAAATCTCGAGCAAAGTATGGACTATTATATATTTCTGGAAAGCCCAAGATGTTAGCTTTCCATCCCAGTTGAGAACACGCCAATTGGACTTCTGTAGATCCAGAAAAACGCGTTTGAGTGCAGGGAGGTCAGAATCCAACAGCATCTGCAGTCCTTTCTCAGCCTTTGAATCAGATTTTTGCTCAGGTCCCTAAATTTCAGCCAGAAAATACTTGAAATTAAAGAAAAACACACAAACTCATAGTAAGGTCCAGAAATGTGATTTTTGCATAAAAACTAATAAAAATATAATAAAAAGTAACTAAAACATACTAAAAACTATTTAAAAACAATGCCAAAAAGCGTATAAATTATCCGCTCATCACAACATCAAACTTAAATTGTTGCTTGTCCCCAAGCAACTAAAAACAAAATAGGATAAAAAGAAGAGAAAATATAATAAATTTCAAAATATTAATTAAGCTTAGTTCCAATTAGATGAGCGGGACTAATAGCTTTTTGCTTCTGAACAGTTATGGCATCTCACTTTTCCTTTGAAGTTCAGAATGATTGGCATCTATAGGAACTCAGAATTCAGATAGTGTTATTGATTCTCCTAGTTTAGTATGTTGATTCTTGAACACGGCTACTTTATGAGTCTTGGCCATGACCCTTAGCATTTTGTTTTCCAGTATTACCACCGGATACATAAATGCCACGGACACATAACTGGGTGAACCTTTTCAGATTGTGACTCAGCTTTGCTAGACTCCCCAGTTAGAGGTGCCCAGAGTTCTTAAGCACACTCTTTTTGTTTTGGATCATGACTTTTACCACTCAGTCTCAAGCTTTTCACTTGGACCTTCATGACACAAGCACATGGTTAGGGACAGCTTGATTTAGCCGCTTAGGCCAGGATTTTATTCCTTTGGGCCCTCCTATCCATTAATGCTCAAAGCCTTGGATCCTTTTTATCCTTGCCTTTTAGTTTAAAGGGTTATTGGCTTTTTGCTCTTGCCTTTTGGTTTAAAGAGCTATTGGCTTTTTCTGCTTGCTTTTTCTTTTTCTTTCTTTTTCTTTATTTTTTGCTTTTTTTTGCAAGCTTTGTGTTTTTCACTGCTTTTTCTTGCTTCAAGAATTAATTTTATGATTTTTCAGATTATCAATAACATTTCTCCTTTTTTATTATTCTTTTAAGAGCCAATAATTTTAACATTCATAAACTTCATTATCAAAAATATGCACTGTTTAAGCATTCATTCACTATCAATAATTAAACTATTTTTAAGATAGAATTCGAAATTCATGTACTTCTTTTTCTTTTCAGAAAATATTTTTCATTTAAGAAAGGTGAAAGATTCATGGAACATTCATAGCTTTAAGACATAGACACTAAACACTAATGATCATGTAATGAAGACATAAATATAGTCAAAACATAAAGCATAAAAACTGAAAACAGAAAAAAAAAATAAACAAGGAGATTAAAGAACGAGTCCACCTTAGTGATGGTGGCTTCTTCTTCCTCTTGAAGAACCAATGGAGTTCTTGAGCTCCTCTATATCTCTTCCTTGCCTTTGTTGCTCCTCTCTCATGGCCTTTTGGTCCTCTCTGATTTCATGGAGGATGATGGAGTGCTCTTGGTGCTCCACTCTTAGTTGCTCCATGTTGGAACTCAATTCTCCTAAAGAGGTATTGAGTTGCTCCTAATAGTTGTGTGGAGGGAAATGCATCCCTTGAGGCATCTCAGGAATTTCTTAATGAGGGACTTCCTCATGCTCTTGTTGAGGTCTATAAATGAGCTCTTTTGTTTGCTCCATCCTCTTTCTAGTGATGGGCTTTTGAGATGAATCTCTCCATCTCCCATGACTCGGAGTTGGAAGCAACTACCTTCCCTTTCCTCTTCCTAGAAGTTTCTCCGGCCTTAGGTGCCATTAATGGTTATGGAAAAATAAAAAGCAGAGCTTTTTTCCACACCAAATTTAAAAGGTTTGCTTGCCCTCGAGCAAAAGAATAAAGAAAGGATTAGAGGAAAAAGAGATAGAGGAGATGGAGGTGTGTGAATGGATCGACCAAGGGGGGTTTTAGGTGGGCATGATGTGTGAAAATGAAGGAGTGATGAGGGGCTTATATAGGAGTGGAGTGGAGAGGAAATTCTTGTAATAGGGGTTAGGTTTGGGAGGGAGATGGTTTGAATTTGAATGGGTGGGGGTAGGTGGGTTGTATGATGGTTTTGGAGGAGAAATGGAAGTGATTGGTGGAGGTTATTTTGGGGAAGAGTGTTATGGAAAGGTGTGAAAAGGAGAAAAAAAGAGTTAGGGTAGGTGGGGATCCTGTGGGGTGCACAAATCCTGAGGTGTCAAGGAATTCTGGTCCCTGCACCTTTCTGGCGTTTAAACATCCTCTATGTGCCATTTCTGGCATTTAACGCCAACTCTGCTGCCTTTCCTGACGTTAAATGCCAGGCTGATGCCCCTTTCTGGCGTTTAACGCCAGCCAGACACCCTTTTCTGGCATTAAACGCCAGTCTGTCTGCCAATTCTGGCGTTTAATGCCCAGAATGCTACCAGACTAGGCGTTAAACGCCCATTCTGCTATCCTTACTGGCGTTTAAACGCCAGCAAGTCTGTCCTCCAGGGTGTGCTATTTTTGATTCCGCTTTAATTCTGTAGTTGTTTTTGTGACTCCACATGATCATCAACCTAAAGAAAACATAAACTAACAATGAAAAATGAAATGAAAAAGTAATTAACATAGATAAATAAGATTGAGTTGCCTCCCAATAAGTGCTTCTTTAATGTCAATATCTTGACAGTAAGCTCTTACAGAGCTTCACAGATACTCAGAGCATGATTGTGGCTTCCCAACACCAAACTTAGAGAGTTTGAATGTGGGGGCTCTTTTTGACTCTGTATTGAGAGAAGCTTTTCATACTTCTTCTCCATGGTTACAGGGGAAGATCCTTGAGCCTTAAACACATGGTAGTCCTCATTCAATTGAAGGACTAACTATCCTCTATCCACATCAATCACAACCCTTGCTGTGGCTAGGAAGGGCCTTCCAAGGATGATGCATTCATCCTCATCCTTCCCAGTGTCTAGGATTATGAAGTCAGCAGGGATGTAAAGTCCTTCAACCTTCACTAAGACTTCCTCTACAAGTCCATAAGCCTGTTTCATTGATTTGTCTGCCATCTCTAGTGAGATTCTTGCAGCTTGTACCTCAAAGATCCCCAGTTTCTCCATTACAGAGAGTGGCATGAGATTTATACCTAACCCCAGGTCACACAAAGCCTTCTCAAAGGTCATGGTGCCTATGGTACAAGGTATTAAAAACCTTTTGGGATCCGATTTCTTTTGAGGTAATTTCTGCTTAACCAAGGTATTCAATTCATTGATGAGCAATGGAGGTTCATCCTCCCAAGTCTTATTACCAAATAACTTGGCACTCAACTTCATGATTGCTCCTAGATACCAAGTAACTTGCTCTTCAATAATATCTTCATCCTCTTCAGAGAAAGAATACTCATCAGAGCTCACGAATGGAAACAGTAAGTTCAGTAGAATCTCTATGGTCTCTGTATAAGCCTCAGATTCCTTTGGTTCCTCATTAGGGAACTCCTTAGTGGTCAGTGGACGTCCATTGAGGTCTTCCTCACTGGAATTCACTACCTTTCCCCTATCTATAGGTTCGGCCACTTTGGATATATTGATGGCCTTGCATTCTCTCTTTGGATTCTCTTTTGTATTACTTGGGAGAGTACTATGAGGGATTTCAGTAACTCTTTTACTCAGCTGACCCACTTGTGCCTCCAAATTTTTGATGGAGGACCTTGTTTCAGTCATGAAATTGAGAGTGGTCTTAGATAGATCAGAGACTATGGTTGCTAAGTCAGAGAGGCTCTGCCTAGAATTCTCTGTCTGTTGCTGAGATGATGATGGAAAATGTTTGCTATTGCCAAACCGAATTCTCCCACCACTATTATTGTTGAAGCCTTGTTGAGGCTTCTGTTGATCCTTCCATGAGAAATTTGGATGATTTCTCCATGAAGGATTATAGGTGTTTCCATAGGATTCTCCCATGTAATTCACCTCTTCCATTGCAGGATTCTCAGGGTCATAAGCTTCTCCTTCAGAGGAGGCTTCTTTAGTACTGCTGGATGCAGCTTGCAATCCATTCAGATTTTGAGAAATCATATTGACTTGCTGAGTCAATATTTTGTTCTGAGCTAATATGGCATTCAGAGTATCAATCTCAAGAACTCATTTCTTCTGAGTCATCCCATTATTCACAGGATTTCTTTCAGAAGTGTACATGAACTGGTTATTTGCAACCATCTCAATGAGTTCCTGGGCTTCTGCAGGGATTTTCTTCAGATGAAGAGATCCACCAGCAGAGTGGTCCAATGACATCTTGGAGAATTCAGACAGACCATCATAGAATATACCTAAGATACTCCATTCTGAAAGCATGTCAGAAGGACACCTTCTGATCAATTACTTGTATCTTTTCCAAGCTTCATAGAGGGATTCACCTTCCTTCTGTCTGAAAGTTTGGACTTTCACTCTAAGCTTACTCATCTTCTGAGGTGGAAAGAATTTGGCCAAGAAAGTATTGACTAACTTTTTCCAAGAGTTTAGGCTTTCTCTAGGTTGTGAGTCTAACCATATCCTAACTTTGTCTCTTACAGCAAAGGGGAAAAGCATAAGTCTGTAGACCTTGGGATCAACCCTATTGGTCTTAAAAGTGTCACATATTTGTAAGAATTCAGCTAATAACTGATGAGGATCTTTCAGTGGAAGTCCATAAAACTTGCAATTCTGCTGCATTAGAGAAACTAATTGAGGCTTAAGCTCAAAGTTGTTTGCTCCAATGGCAGGAATTGAGATGCTTCTTCCATAGAAGTTGGAAGTTGGTGCAGTAAAGTCACCAAGCATCTTCCTTGCATCTCTACCATTGTTCTCAGGTTCGGCTGCCATGTCTGCTTCTTTTTCGAAATTTTCTGTAAGGTCCTCTCCAGAGTGTTGTGCTTTAGCTTCTCTTAGCTTCCTCTTCAGAGTTCTTTCAAGTTCAGGATTAGCTTCAACAAGAATGTCCTTATCCTTGTTCCTGCTTATATGAAAAAGAAGAGAACAAAGAGAGTAGTAGAATTCTCTATGTCACAATATAGAGATTCCTTTATGTGTCAGAGGAAAAGAAGAATAGAAGAATGAGGTAGAGAGAATAAGAAGAATTTGAACACAGAGAGAGGGAGAGGGTTCGAATTATTAGATGAGTAAAAGAGAAATATTAGTAAATAAATAAAATAAATAGAAAGAGATGAGAGAGAGAGTATTCGAATTTTAAGAAGAGGGAAAAGAAAAATATTTTTATTTTCATTTAATTAATTAAGTTAGTTTCAAAAATTTGAAAAAGAAATACAAGAAAATTAAAAACTAAAACAATTAGTTAATTAAAAAGATTTTTGAAAAAGTGGTTAGTGATTTTCGAAAATTAGAAGTGGAAAAGTAGTTAGGTGGTTTTGAAAAAGATAAGAAATAGTAAACTTTTTAAAATTAAAACAAACAAGTCAAGTAGTTAGTTGAAAAAGATTTGAAAATAAATTTTGAAAAGATAAGAAGTTAAAAAAAGATTTTGAAATTAAAATTTTAAAAAGATATGATTGAAATTTATTTTGAAAAATAATTGAAAAATAAATTAAAAAGATTTTATTTTTAAAATTAAAGTTGATGACTTGACTAACAAGAAACTAAAAGATATGATTCTAGAATTTAAAGATTGAACCTTTCTTAACAAGAAAGTAACAAATTTGAAATTTTTGAATCAAAACATTAATTGTTAGCAAGGATTTTCGAAAATATGAAATAAAATTAAGAAAAAGATTTTAAAAAATTAGTTTTAAATTTTTCGAAAACATTAAAAAAGAAAAATGAAAAAGATTTTGAAAAATTTTAAGAATGAAATTCGAGAATCATAAAAAAAATGAAAAAGAATTGATTTTGAAAAAGATTTGAAAACATAAAGTTTTTAAATTGAAATTTTGACTTGACTAACAAGAAACAACTAAATTTTAAAAATTTTTGACCAAGTCAACTCAAAATTTCAAAAATTATGAGAAGAATAAGGAAAAGATATTTTTTTTACTTTTGAATTTTTAATGAGGAGAGAGAAAAACAACAAAATAAAACAAAACATAAAAATTTAAGATCAAAACAAATAATGCATGCAAGAATACTTTGAATGTCAAGATGAACACCAAGAACACTTTGAAGATCATGATGAACATCAAGAACATATTTTTGAAAATTTTTAAGAAAAGAAAGACATGCAACACACCAAACTTAAGAACTTTTGTACTAGGGACACTAACAATTTGAAAATGCATATGAAAAATAAGAAAAGACAAAAAATAAGAAAATGTAAAGATCAAACAAAGAAAATCATCAAGAACAACTTGAAGATTATGAAGAACATAATGCATGAATTTTCGAAAATTTTAAAAAATTAAAAAAATGTAATTGACACCAAACTTAAATTTTGACACAAGACTCAAACAAGAAACACAATTTTTTTTGGGTTTCATGATTTTATTAAATTTTTTTTGTATTTTTTTCGAAATTATTTTGGAAAAAAATAAAGAAATTCAAAATTTTTAATAAGAATTCAAGGATTCATGCAATGTTAGTTTAAAGCTTCAGTCCAAAAGAATTAGACATGGCCAAATGGCCAGCCAAGCTTTAGCACAGAATTATAAATGAGAATCCAAAGGCTCCTCCAATAGCTACAATGATAAGTTGAAGCTTCGATCCAAAAGATTAGACATGGCTTAATAGCCAGCCAAGCTTCAACATATCATCATGGAGCTCTAAGGTGGTATTCATTCTTAAAAATTCTGAAGAACATTTTTTTCAAAAACTTTTTCTTTTTTTGAAATATTTTTAAAAACTTTTTGAAAAGAAAATAAAGGTTGAAACAAGAAAGAAGGTTACCTAATCTAAGCAACAAAATGAACCGTCAGTTGTCCAACAATCCCTGGCAACGACGCAAAAAACTTGGTGCATGGAATTGTGATCACACTTTTCACAACTCCGGTACAACTAACCAGCAAGTGCACTGGGTCGTCCAAGTAATAAAACCTTACGCGAGTAAGGGTCGATCCCACGGAGATTGCCGGCTTGAAGCAAGCTATGGTCATCCTGTAAATCTTAGTCAGGTGGATTCAATTGGTTATGAGTTTTGATAATTGAAAGATAAATAAAACGTAAATTAAAATAAAGATACTAATGTAATTCATTGGTAGGAATTTCAGATAAGCGTTTGGAGATGCTTTGTTGCTTCTGAACCTCTGCTTTCCTGTTATCTTCATCCAATCATGCGTGCTCCCTTCCATGGTAAGCTGTATGTTGGTGGATCACCGTTGTCAATGGCTACCATCCGTCCTCTTAGTGAAAATGGTCCAGGTACGGTTTCTATACGGCTAATCAACTGTCGGATCTCTCGTCTCGGATGAAAAATACCAGGCACAACTACTACAGGGCTAATCATCTGTCGGTTCTCACTTGTGTCGGAATAGGATCTCTCTATCCTTTTGCACACTGTCACTGCGCCCAACATTCGTGATTTTGAAGCTCGTCACATTCATCCCGTCCCAGATCCTACTCAGAATATCACAGACAAGGTTTAGACTTTTCGGATCACGGGAATGCTGCCAATTGGTTCTAGCCTCTACCACGAAGGTTCTAATCTCACGGATTCGAATACTCTGTTGTAAGGAGAGGCAAGTCAAATCTATGTAAAATATGATTTTTGCATAAAAACTAATAAAAATATAATAAAAAGCAACTAAAACAAACTAAAAACTATGTAAAAACAATGCCAAAAAGGGTATAAATTATCCGCTCATCACCAATCACTCAATCATTATTGCTTGATCCATTAATCCTCATTAGATTGACCCTCATTCACCTGAGGTACTACTTGGTACGACCCGGTGTACTTGCTGATTAGTTTGTAGACTTTAAATTCCATACCAATAATTAATGAGACACCAAACTTCAAATTTAAAATTGAATAAAGATAAGATAAGGATGAAAAAAGATCAAAATTGTGAAGATTAAAGGAAAGGGTTTTTGAATTTTTTTTTGAAAAAATAAAAAAGGAAAAACAAACACTAACAAGACACCAAATTTAAAAATTTTTTGAAATCAAATACACTATTTTCGAAAAAATTGAAAAGGAAAAAACACTAAAAGTCACCGAACTTTAAAATTTTGAAATCAAACAAAGAAAAAACAAGGAAAAATTTTGCAACACCAAGAAAGAAAAAAACAAGAACAATAAAAACTCAAGAAAAGAAACAAAAACCAAACGGACGCCAAACTTAAAAATTGACACAAGACTTAAACAAAAGAAAGAGATGACTAAAGATGAAAATATTTTTGAATTTTTTTTTGAAAAAAAGAAAATTAGAAACACAAAATGAAAAACAGAAAAAAAGTACCTAATCTAAGGAGCAAGACAACCGGCAGTTTGTCAATCACGAACAATCCCCGACAATGGCGCCAAAAACTTGGTGCGTGAAATTAGAACTCGCACAACTGAACCAGCAAGTGCACCGGGTCGTCCAAGTAATACCTCAGGTGAGTGAGAGTCGATCCCACGAAAATTGTTGGATTGAGCAAGCTGTGATTATCTTGCAGATCTTAGTCAGGCGAATCAAAGAGATAGTTGTTGTTGTAAAAGCATAAAATAGAATAATAAAGAAATTAATATAGAATTAGTGTAGAAACAGTGATAGAAAATCAATTAAGGCCTTGGAGATGCTTATTCTTCCGGAATAATACTTCTTACTGACTACCTTAACAATGAGTGATTCATTCAATGGAAAGACTGTAAGTGATTAAAGCCAGGGCTAGTGGTCATTAATCTCCTCTGATCCAGATCACATGCCGGTGCTAATGGTCATCCAATCTGAGCGAGGGTGAAGCTCACGCAATTCAATCTCCAGTGATCCTACTCAAAACGCCACAGACAAGGTCAGATATTCTGGATCGTAGAATGATGCTCTATATTCTAGCCTTAATGCCACAAAGACCTCAATTACCCATGACTAACGAGATTTCATATCACGTATCCCAATTAGCCCAGGTACTCTCATGGAACCTGTGATGTACTCTCAAGCTGCAGCTCAATACTATCCGGCTAAGGCTTCGCAAGAGTCATGTAGAATAAGGGGTCATACTCTCATTCCACCCTAGATTCATAAAGATGAAGAACGAAAATATATCATAGAATGGAATCAAACATATATTAAAGTAGAAGATATAATAATATTAATCCATAGGAATGAGTAAAGCTCCTATCCTTAACTTAGGAGGTCTAGCTACTCATACTGTATAGAAATAATGTGTGATAAGTTCTGAGAGGTAGAAGATCCTAAACATCAGTGATATTCTCCTATATATACTAATCTAGTAATTAAAAATTACAAAAATAAGATAAACTAAGCAAAAGGTGTGAAAATCCACTTCTGGGCCCACTTGGTGAGTGTTTGGGTTGAGTTTGCTGTTAAGCTTGGAAGAGTGGGCGTTGAACGCCCACTAGGGGGTGTCCACACTGTCTTGTGCTCCTTTAGTGGCATTGAATGCCAGTTTTTGGCGTTCAACGCTGGCCTTGGTCCTTCTGAGGAGTTGAATTCCAGAAAGGGGGTAAGTTGGGTGTTCAACGCCCATCTTGGGCAGTCCTTTCCTAAGAAAAGCATAGACTATTATATATTTTTCGAAAGCTCTAGAAGTTAGCTTTCCAACGCCGTTGAGAGCTTGTTAGTTAGACATCGGTAGCTCAAGAAATGCTCATCGGAATGCATAGAGGTCAGGATTTGATAGCATCTGCTATCCTTTCTTTGCCTCTGAATCAGACTTTGCCAAAACTTGCCAATTTCACCCAAAAATCACCTGAAATCATAATAAAAACATAAAAACTCAAAGTAGTATCCAAAATATGAATTTTGCACTAAAACATAATAAAACTTGCTAAAATATTCTCAAAAACACTAAGGAAATGGCACTAAAAAGGGTATAAAATATCCACTCATCAATAGCATGTACTGAAATACTGCGCCCACAAAAGTCAGGAGTAGGGGCAGTATAGGAGCTCAGAGTCCTCCTAGCTTGCTCATTCGGATTTCCTCCATTAGGGTCCATGCTAAGCTCTTCAGCTTCCTTCTCAAAAGTATCTCTGAGATGCTCTCCGGCTTTATAAGTTCTAGCTTGTTGCAAATGCCACCTCAATGTCCTCTCAGGTTTAGGATCAAATTCAAGAAGGGGTTCCTTGTCCCTCTTCCTATTCATAAACAAATAGAAAACAAAGAAAAGTGAGAGTCCCTATGTCAGAGAATAGAGAACTCTCAGTGAGATATCCTATGTAAAAAGAAATAAAGTAAAATAAAATAAAACAAGCAATTAACTAAAAATTTTGAAAACAACTAAAAAAATAAGGCAGGATTTTCGAAAATAAAAAAAACACTAAGGGGACACCAAACTTAAAATTGATAATTACGGAAAAATAATTAGGACCTAATTCAAAAATTAAAAGAAAAGTAAACGAATAAAACAAAAAATTAATACCTAATGTTAGCAACCAGACAACTGGTAGTTGTCAATTACCGTCAGTCTCTGGCAATGGCGCCAAAAACTTGGTGCGCGAATTGTGAACTTGCACAACTTAACCGGCAAGTGTACCGGGACATCCAAGTAATACCTCAGGTAAGTGAGAGTCGATCCCACAAGGATTGAGGAACTGAGCAACAACGGTCAACTGATTGGCTTAGTTAGGCAAACAAAGAGGTTGTTTTGGTGGTTGAAATCGCAGGAAACATTAAATTAAAGAGTAAAGAAAGCAAATAAGATGTCTGGTGTGAAAACAGTGAGAGAAAAGGTTTCAGAGATGTTCACTTTTTCGGATTAAAACGTCTTACCAACTATTTTAACAATGCATGATTCATTTCATGGTAAACTGTAAATGACTAAACTCTAATGTCTTAGTGATTTAGCCTCTTCTAACCTTCACTTACCGCCACCGTCATGGTCACTTAATTTGGATTAGAGGGTTAAGTTCGAAACTAGTTTATGGCCACCAAAACCCTAATTACCTAAAGCTATTAGGATTATATGTCACGTATCTCAATTAGTTCATATAATTAACAATTTAGGAGAAAGTTACTTTCAAGCTGTGTTCTGGTGAGATACCTCTTCCAAGGGTCATAAGAACGCATCTAGAATAAGGGTCATACTTTTGTTTCACCCAGATTAATAAAATTAAGTGCGAAATTAATCTTTGAAACTGAATCAATACATCAATTAAAATAGAAAAGAAATAATTTCAATCCATAGAAATAAACAGAGCTCCTAACCTTAACCAAAAAGGTTTAATGGCTCATGACTTATAGAAAAAAAACTAGGGTTCTGAAAAGTGAAATGTGCGGAAGAGAGAAGATCCCCTGAAAGGTGAATCGTTTTTCTTTTATATCTAACCTAATTTGATTTGAAAATAAAAATGAAATAAAATATTAAATCATGAAACTAAAAGATATTGTTTTTAAATAAAAATTACAAAAAGATAAGATAACTAATAAAGGCTAAATTCAACTAGAGATGCTCCAAGAGTGGGCCTTCAAAAACTGGCGTTGAGCGCCCTAGAGAAGACTGTGACGAGCATGTTGCTGGCTTGGCGTTTAGCGCCCAAAGGGGATGCTGCCAAATCTTTTCCTTTTTAGCTCCAAACTCTCAAACTGCTCCGAATTTCACCTGAAATCATAAAAATACTAAAACAACTCAAAGTACCATTCAAAGAGGATTTTTGCACAAAAAAAAATAATGAAACTTAATAAATTCTAACTGAAAACAACTAGAAAATAAAGGTAAAATGGTACAAGATGCTCACGGATCATCATTTCGATTAGCAACTCTGCAAAGACACCTGTACAACCAAGACAAAGTGGCCGAACCCTAACTATACTTGCATCCGTCAAGGTCCGCAACACAGGAAAGCCACCGTAAATGAACTCTAGCACCAAACTTGTCCCCAAAAAGCATCATGGACAACAACATCATAATGTAACCACGCACATAAACATGTACCGTGGCCTTTGATGCATTAGCTGGCATGACTCTAAACTTGTTCTGAAACCAGAAAAATGACACGATGAACTCATCAATACAATCGTCGGGTGGAAGTCCACCAAACAACTATTCAAACCACACCCACGCAGGCTTTTCTCCCTCCATCAACTGCTCAAAGTCACTGAGACATCCACTAACTACACATCCAATAATAGGGAGGCCAAACTGATATGCCACATCCTGTAAAGTTATCGTGCACTTCCCAAAAGGCATATGAAATGTGTGGGTCTCAGGAGTCTATCACTCCAGAAATGCACTAATTAGTGACTCATCAAGCTTAAACCAATAATTATTCAGCCTTACGACATGTAGTAATCCGGCATTATCTAGGTACGGCATTATGCGGTCATGCATTATCATCTTCTGTTACCTACAAATGCTCCTAACAAATCGAATTGGCTGATAAAACAATAATATACAATCGCAACTTAACAACATATAATTACAACAAAAAAATATTAAAAGTGAAATCCTTCATAATTTAATACACAGGGACAATTTATATATTAATAGGAATAAGAGATTCGCATTTTCAAAATTAGTTTAGGTGAATCAGGTAATTTTTAAGTCTCTTTATTTTATTTAAGTAAAAAAAATCAATGAATTATACGTTACAAATTATGAATTATAAATTTTACAATGCATTTAATGTTAATGTAGAATTTTTTTTAAGTTTATTATTTTGAGTTATATTTCATAAAATAAGCATTTTATATAGGCTCGTGGGATTGTTGAGTTTTAAACAGGCCGAATTCAAGCATAAAAAATCCTATAAAACGTAATAGGCCCAAGTTTAAACTACCTATTTACAATATGGGTCAGACTCATTAAAGCTAAAACTGAAATCAGCTCAGCCCGTTTAATATTCATATAAATTAAATAATCTAACCATTCATGTAATGCATTAATTTCTTACCATTTTTCTTGACAATATTGTCAAAACATTTATACTGTGAGCGAGTGAGAGCCAAATATAATAAACCTCAATTGCTAAATAAATTGGTCTACTTTTTTTTTTCTTTCTCATCTTTATAGATATATAGTCTGCATTCATTCGTTGATTCTTCTTACACTACGGTGGTAATTCAAAATATTTCGTAACACAAAATACTTATTTGTTAATTTATTAATTAGTTTAAAATGACCTATAATAATAGAAATAATCTAATTAGTTTTTTTTATTCATAAAGTTAAAGTATTCAACGAGTAATATTGTTTATATAAAATTTTTATTATTTTTTAATTATTAAAACTTTAAAAAAATTTAATTATTAAAAAAATTATATAAAATTATTAATTAAAAAATTATTTAAAGTTGTTCCAAAATGCACAAGGTCCATTTAGCATGGACCACCCGTGACATAGATTTTAATTCCATTTTATATTAAGCGCCTGTCAAATGGCATTTCTGGTGTGGCTCCCAAAAATTAGACCAACTCAAACTTGAGGCTTGAAAAAAAAAAGAGCAACTTTGGGCAACTTATTATTATAACTAGTGTATGTTTTCGTACTTTGTACACGATAATACATAAAATTATATAAAAATTTTTATTAAAAAATAAATAAAAATATATATAATAATTATTATTATAAATATTTTATAAAATTATAATTAAAATTAAACTATAAGAATTTTTAATATTAAATATAAATAGTATTTGTCTTAACCAATTGAGTTTGTTGAGTGGTCATCTCACTTGTTCGCTTAAGCAAGTATTAAGAGTTCAAATCTCATCCGACGTGCGTAGTAATTCAATGGCTAGCGGTTGATCATTAATAAATGGAGTATCAACATATGGTTAGACTTTATAGGAGTACCGAAATCCGCAAGTACCCGACCCATCCCTGCCCGGTCAGGACGGGTAATAAACCAACCCAAGGTGGCGGTGAGTTTCGTTCGGGATAAGTGTTTGAGCGAGGCATAACGGGATCGGATTTAGGGTATACTCGCCCCAGAGTCTATACATAGAAACACTTCTTAGAGATTAGAATTTGGCTCACATCAGATTTTTAGTGATTTATAGTCTCAGTCCATTCTCCAGAGCCATACCAGAGAGACCATGTCATCTTCACCCATAGTCTTCTTCTTCTCGACTTCTCCGTAGAAAGCCTCACAACTCTCATTGCTATCAAAGCTCATGTCCTCTCGTCACTGAGCCCATCGTTGTCGCTACTAAGCCCGTCACCGTCTACTTTCATAGCTCTCGTCATCGCCGGAGCTAAGACCATCACCGTCGTTCTTGATTCCTAGGTAAATTCTTTAAACCCCTCGCTGCCTTCCACCTGTTGAACCCCTTTTTATTAGATAGACTCCTAATCCGTGGGCATCTTTTCTATATTTTCTTAGTAATTTAGGTAAAAATTTATTTAGTTTTTTTTAGACTTTTGTGTTTTAAGCTAGTTTGGATGCTACTTTGAGTTGCATTGTGGTTTTATTAATTTCAGAAAAAAAATGGACGATTTTGACAGAGTACATGCAGAAAAAAAAGAAAGAAATTTGATGTTGTCAAGCTGGCGTTAAACACCGCTAGTTGACGTTTAGCCCTAGGCACCTCGTGCTTCGTGCAAGCTCTCTGTGAAGTTGGCGCCAAACACCGTGATCGGCATTTAGTGCCAGGTGTCTCGTAAAGTGTGCCTAAAACCATACTCTAGTAGTGCTAAATGCCACTACCTGGCATTTAAAGTCAGGCATCCAGAAACCAAGGAAAAGCTCTCTATCCCGGCGGCGCTAAACGCCGAGATTGACGCTCGTTAGTAGCGCATTTTGGTGCTCCACGGAAGGCTTAGTTTTAGGTTTTAATTAACTTTTAAATAAAGAAAACAAAATCTTTTAGGATTTATTTTATTTTATTTTCAAATCAATTAGGATTAGATATAAAAGGAGAAAAGATTCAGCCTTTCACGCTGACTTCTCTTCTTCCTCCTTATTTCGTATTTTCAGACTTTTTTTACAACCCTAGGTTTTTCTCTGAGCCATAAGCAACTAAAACCCCTCTATTAAGGTTATGAGCTCTCTTATTTTAATGGATTAATACTATTGTCACTCTTCTCTTAATCAATGCATTGTTTTATTCTCAAAGATTGATTTCGATCTTCATCCTAGGGATTAGAGTATATTGGAAGATAACTCTTTTTCTACTTGAATTCTTGTTGAATCTTGAAAAAGTTAAATCACTTGAATAATAGCTTGAAATCAACTCCTCATAATTCTCTAATTACCTGGATTTAACGTGATGCGTGACATAGAATCATTTTATCTTTGGACACTTAGGGTTTGTGTGGCTCATAAACTAAGTTTGAACTTAAACTTCTAATTTAAATTAAGTGACCAAGTTATTAGCAGTTGGTTTGGTTGGAAGAGATTAAATTACTAAGGAATTTGGGTTTAATCAATTAAAGTTTGCCATGAATTGAACTTTTACATGATTAAAGTGAGTGATAAGAACCATTAATCTGGAAACTTAACATCTCCGAAGCCTTTACTGTTTTTCTCATATAATTCCCAAAACCCATGCACTGTTTGCTTACTTGAATTCTTTGAATTATTGTTTGATGCAATTTAGAACTCAAAACACTCTTATCTGCTTGTCTGACTAGCTTAATCACTCAACTGTTGTTGCTTGATCTAATAATCCTTGTAGGATCGACACTCACTCACCTGAGTTATTATTTGGTACGACTCGGTGCACTTGTCTGTTAGTTTGTGGTATTCAAAATCCGCAACTAAGTTTTTGGCGCCGTTATCGGGGATTAACTGTGATTGACAACTACCCGTTGTTTGATTACCTAGATTAAATATTTTCTTGCTTTAATTTGCTTAATTTTTTCTTTTTAATTTTTGAATTCCATGCCTGAATTTTTCCTTATTTTAGTTATTTTTTTACTTCTTTAATTTCAAAAATTCTCTTTAATTTTCCTTTTTATTTTTCAAAAATTTCCCTTCTTTTTATTCAGTTTATTTTATTTTATTTCTTTTACTTAGTTTACCTCACTGGAAATTTTCTTCACTCTAACGTAGAGATTTCCACTTCTTCTTATTTTTTGTTTGTTTGTGAGTAGGAAATTAGGAATAGGGAAATGGAACCCCTTCTTGAGTTTGATCCTGAGATTGAAAAGACTATTAGAAGACGCCAACAGTAGGCTAGAGGTTATAAAGCCACTGAAGGTCTCAAGGATAATTCTGAGAAAGAAGCTGAAGAGAGCGTCATGGATCCTAACAACAACAACAACAACGTTGTTATTCCTAATGTTTCTAATACTCCGGAGCAACCTAGGAGGACTCTTGGCTCCTACACTACTCCAAATCATACTTTCATGGCAGTAGCATTGTTGTACCCCCTGTGAATGCCAGTAATTTTGAGTTGAAGCCTCAGCTCATTACTTTGGTGCAACAAGCTGTTAGTTTCATGGACTCCCGCGAAAAGATCCAAACTTATTCATCTCTAATTTTCTACAAATATGTGATACGGTGAAGGCCAATGGAGTCCATCCTGATGTCTATTGTTATTGCTCTTTCTGTTTACTATACGTGATAGAGTCAAGCAGTGGCTTGATACTTAACCCAAGGAGAGCTTAGATACATGGGATAATATGGTCAGCAGGTTCTTGACCAAATTATTTCCACTTCAGAGGCTGATCAAGCTAAGGACCGATTTAGACATTTAGGCAACAAAAGGTAAGTCTCACTATGAGGCTTGCGAGAGGTACAAGGTGATGCTCAGAAAGTGCCCTCCCGACATGTTTTCAGACTGGATATAGTTACAAATTTTCTATGATGGGATTACTCAGACTGCTAGGACCTCTTTGGATAATGTTATAGGAATATCCTTTTATATGAAGAAAACCACTGAAATGGCTCTAGAATTGGCTGAGATGGTTGCTAACAACCAATAACTATATTCTTCTGAGAGGGCCGCCATGAGGAAGGGAGTTATGGAGTTAGATGCCTTGAACACTCTTCTTGCACAGAATAACACTATGTCTCAACAGATAAATGCCATTACTCAACACTTGGGTGGACTACAAGTTTTTGCTATTAATACCCAAGATGCTCCCTATGACATGAATGGTGGCTTCTCTCAAAGTGAAAGTTATGATTATGGTTAGTTTTCCTCTGAACAGGTTAATTACATGGGAAATTCTTCATGACCCCCTCTAATGACCCTTTTTATAAGACTTGTAATCTGGAGTGGAGGAATCATCCAAATTTTGGATGGGAAAATTAACCGCAGAGGCAACCATATTTCAACAACAACAACTCTGCTCCGGACAATTTTAATCAGAATAATTTCAACAATAACAACCAGAAGTTTCAGCCTTCTCAACTACACCATGCGCTCTCCCCTTCACAGAAATCTTCTGACTTGAAAGCTATAGTTGCAGAACTCTCCAATAGTACCCGTAGCTTCATACAGGAAACTAGAACTGCAATTAGAAACTTGGAGGTTCAAAACGGTCAGTTGAGTAAACAAGTAGCTGAAAGACCTCCTGACACCTTCTTCAGTGATACAGTGCCTAACCCAAGGAAAGAGTGCAAGGTCATACATTTGAGAAGTGGTAAGGTAGTAGGTTTAGATGCACATATTAGTGAGGAGCTGGTTGAAAAAGAAGCTCTAGAGAAGACTCAGGACATGGTGGAGCATGCCCCTGAGAGACATATGAATAACCCATTTTCGGTTGATCTTGAGCAGCATAAAGTGAAATCTCCAGTGCCTGAATACAAGCCTAAAATACCATATCCTCAGAGGCTTCAAAAGGCTTTCAAAGACAAGAAAATTATAAGTTTTTTAGAAGTCTTTAGAAAGCTACAAATTAACATTCCTTTTGTAGAGGCCTTGGAGCAAATGTCTCTTTATGCCAAGTTTATGAAGGAATTGTTGACCAACAAGAGGAATTAGAAGGAAAGTGAAACCATGGTGCTTACAAAGGAATGTAGTGCTATTATTCAAAAGGATCTCCCTAAGAAGATACAAGATCCAACAAGCTTTTTTATTCCTTATACCATTGGTGATATTACTATTCAGAGGGCATTATGTGATCTTAGAGCTATCATCAATCTCATGCCACTTTTTTTTATGAGAAAGCTCAAAATTGATGAGGTAAAACTCACTTGTATTTCTCTTCAATTTGCTTATCGTTTAATCAAATTTTCTGTTGGAATTGTTGAGAATTTACTTGTGAAAGTAGAGCCTTTTATCTTTCCTACTGATTTTGTTATACTGGATATGAAAGAAGACAAGAATGCTCCTATTATTTTAAGGAGACCCTTTTTAGCTACAGGACGAGCCCTTATTGATGTACAAAATGATGAACTTACTTTGAGAGTCAATGAAGAAGAGGTTGTCCATAATGTGCTTGAGGCTTTGCAACATCCTTATTATTCAGAGGGATATATGAGAGTTGATCTTATTAATCCATTGATTCAAGAAGTCTTTGAAGTGAAAGAGCTTGATGGTGTTCTGGAACCCCCTTTGGAGAATGGTTTGCTAGATATTGATGATTTACCACCACCAAAGGGGGAGACAAACACGCCTAGTAAGGAAGAAGGACCACCGAAGCCTGAGTTAAAGCCCTTGCCTCCCTCTTTGAAGTATGCATTTCTAGGCGAGCATGATTCTTATCCAGTGATTATTAGCTCCTCTCTGAGTCATGATAAAGAGGATGCTTTGATATAGGTGCTTAGAAGCTACAAAACGGCTCTTGGATGGACCATTAGTGAGTTGAAAGAGATTCGTCCGGCTATGTGTATGCACAAAATGCTACTTAAGGAAGATGCTAAACCAGTAGTGCAACTACAAAGGCAGCTTAATCCAACTATGAAAGAGGTGGTCTAAAAAGAGGTTATGAAGCTTTGGGAAGCCAGGGTAATTTACCCAATTTCTGATAGTCCATGTGTGAGTCCTGTGCAAGTGGTTCCCAAGAAAGGAGGCGTGACAGTGGTCAAGAATGAGAAGAATGAGCTTATTCCTACAAGAACTGTCACGGGGGGCGTATGTGCATTGATGATAGGAGGCTGAACACAACAATTAGGAAGGACCATTTTCCCTTTCCTTTCATTGATCAGATGCTTGAGAGGCTAGATGGACATGCATTTTATTATTTTCTGGATGGTTATTCTGGATATAATCAGATTACAGTGGATCCTCAAGACCAAGAGAAGACGGTATTCACATGCCCCTTTGGTGTATTTGCTTATTGAAGATGCCTTTTGGATTTTGTAATGCCAAAGCAACTTTTCAGAGGTGCATGCTTTCTATATTCTCTGACATATTTAAAAAGTTTATTGAGGTATTTATGGATGATTTTTCTGTATTTGGTAATTCTTTTTATTCTTTCCTGAGACATCTTTCTTTAGTCTTGAAGCGATGTCAAGAAACAAACCTTGTTTCAGATTTCAAGTAAAAGAATAGAGGTAGACAAAGCTAAGGTGGAGCTAATTGAAAAATTACCACCACCTACTAATGTAAAAGCAATCTGGAGTTTTTTAGGACATGCAGGATTCTATAGAAGATTTATAAAAGATTTTTCTAAAATTTCTAAGCCATTGAGCAACCTCTTGGTTACAGAATTTTTTTTTTGTTTTGATGATGACTGTTTGCATGCTTTTGAGACTCTAAAAGCTAAGCTTGTCTCTGCTCCCATCATAGCTCTTCCTAACTGGAATTTATCATTTGAATCAATGTGTGATGCTAGTGACCATGCTATAGGAGCCGTCTTGGGGGCAAAGACAAAACAAGCTTGTGCATGTCATTTACTATGCTAACCGTGTATTAAATGACATGCAAAAGAATTACACAACTACAGAAAAAGAACTATTAGCTATGGTTTTTGCTTTTGATAAGTTTAGGTCCTATTTGATTTTCTAAGGTTATTGGTTTTACTGACCATACTGTTCTTAAGTAACTTTTAACCAAGCAGGATGCTAAACCAAGGTTGATCAGGTGGGTGCTTCTCCTTCAGGAGTTTGATATTGAGATTAGAGATAGAGAAGGGTTAGAAAATCAAGTGGCTGACCATCATTCCAGGATTGAGCCTGAAGAAGGAATGCAACAACCTACCCCTGTGACTGAGACTTTTTCGGATGAGCAACTCTTCGTTATTCAGAGATCCCCGTAGTTTGTGAATATTGCAAACTACAAGGCTATGAGGTTCTTCCCAAAGAGTACACTAAACAGCAAGTGAAAAAGATACTTAATGATGCCAAGTACTTCTTATGGGAAGAACCTTACCTTTTCAAGAGATGCTCAGATGGTATTATCCAGCATTGTGTCTCAGATGAAGAAACATAGTAGATTCTCTGGAATTGTCATGGTTCTGAGTACGGAGGCCACTTTGGTGGTAAGAGGACAGTAACTAAGATTCTCCAGAGTGGTTTTTATTGGCTAACTCTCTTTAGAGACGCTCGAGATTTTGTGAGGAACTGTAACAATTGTCAGAGAGTTGGGAATCTTCCCAACAATCATGAGATGTCACAACAGGAAATACTGGAGATTGAATTATTTGATGTGTGGGGTATTGACTTTATGGAATCTTTCCCGCTCTCATACTCAAACAACTACATTCTAATGCCGGTTGATTATATGTCCAAGTGGGTGGAAGCAGTGAATTTACCCACTAATGATGCCAAGGTGGTGCTAAGCTTGTTTTAGAAATATATTTTCTGCCAGTTTGGTGTCCTAAGGACACTAATTAGTGATGGCAGAAGCCACTTCTGCAACAAACAGCTGGACTCTCTTCTTCAAAGATATGGAGTCCATCATAAAGTGGCAACCCCCTATCATTCTCAGACAAGTGGATAGGTTGAGGTCTCTAATAGAGAACTGAAGAGAATTATGGAGAAAACCGTTAGTACTTCAATGAAGGATTGGGCTAGGAAGCTTGATGATGCTCTCTGGGCATACCGGACGGCATTCAGAACTCTTATTGGCATGTCTTCATATCAGTTACTTTATGGCAAGGCCTGTCACTTGTCAGAGAGTTGGAGCACAAAGCATATTGGGCAACAAAATTCCTGAACTTTGATGATAAAGCTGCAGGAGAAAAGAGGCTCCTTCAACTAAATAAGCTTGATGAATTCAGAAATTCAGTATATGAGAATGCCAAGCTCTATAAAGAGAAGACAAAGGTGTGGCATGACAAGAAAATAGCCACCAGAGCATTTGAGCTCGGCCAGATAGTTTTATTATTCAATTCAAGGCTCAAGCTTTTTTCCTAAAAGCTGAAGTCTCAATGGTTAAGACAATTTGTGGTAACCAGAGTGTCTCCATATGGTCATGTGAAACTCAAAGAAGAAGATTCTGACAGGAGGTTCACTGTCAATGGCCAGAGGCTAAAGCACTATCTTAGAGGCGAAGTTGATCGTGAGATGTCTGCTGATCTGCTGACTTAACAGAGTTGACCGTTAAGCTAGTGACGTTAAAGAAGTGCTTGTTGGGAGGTAACCCAATCATTTGTATCCTTAGATTTTCTATTTATTTTTATTTTATTTATTTTGTTTTATTTTCCTCTAGTTTTCCTTCTTTTTACGTGTGTTTTGGTCATGCAAAGTGTTGAAAATAGGGACAAGTGTAATCAGAAAGGTGTTCAGAACATTCTGGAGTGGATTTGCTTCAGGTGCCTTGGCGCCAAATGCTGCTACTTGGCGTTTAACGCCAGGAAGGCACAAAAATTGAGGAATGGTCACTGTGACGCTGGCGCTAAATGCCCCGACTTGGCATTTAGAGACGTGGTGCACGTAATTCGAGGAGAAACTACTGCGGAGCGGGTGCTAAACACGGTCACAGGTGTTTAGCGCGAGAGGAAGCATCAACAACTCAACACTCCCTGCCAAGTGCGTATGCACACCACTGTGCGTACGCACAACCTATGCTCCAACTTGAGAATTTGTCACCGTTCACATGGCACTAAATGCAGGCACATGGTGTTTAATGCCAGGGAGAGGATCAACATCTCCACCCTCTTTGCCGGGTACGTGCACACAATATAACACCCTACCACACAGAGCCTTATGCTTAAGTTATAAGATAGAGGTGGTGAGGTATTACGACCTCTAAAAGTAAAATTTATATATATATAATATAGTGAAAAATATTTAAAACTAGGAGCCTTTGAAGGAAAGGGTAAAACAAAATTGTTAAATCGAAAGCGCAACACTCACGAAGCGATAAAGTACACGACGTGGGGTAAGAGATATGCTAACTCGAATAGATATAAAAGAGTGCCAAAATACAGATAACAAAGCTCAAGACTCGGTTCACGTAGATAACCGGCCAGAGTACATAAGTATATATATATATATATATATATATATATGAAAACCCAAAAGAAACCCAAAATACAAAGTTACAGAACCTGTGTCTCCAAAACAAAGCCCCGAAAGATAAGGATCTTCCCTAATCAGAAGCTTCCAGTATGCCACAAAATCCGCATGGGATGAGAACCGGAGGTTCTCAGCATAGTAACAGTACCCACATATCTAACATATAATGTCCTGAGAAAGCTTAAGACAATCCTAGAACTTCCAACATATCATTAAATCTTATAAACATAACTAAACCATGAAAATAGTTGTTACAAACACATTTATTACATACAAGAAAATCACAGGTGGGAAGCATATACTGCAGATAAACAAGTAACAAGTAGTTATGCAATCAATTAGGCATTCCAAACAAAACACACCAAACAAACATATAGATGCATATGATGCATGCATGTCCTATTGGCTGATGAGTCTCATCTGTCGGTTATAAAGCCAACCCGATAAGTCCTAGTAGCTAACCATTGGACTGTCCCTTTGTCGTGCATGCCCAACTCGAGTAATTCTCAAACATAAATATATAAAACCCACTCTGGTGTTTATCCACGGGGGCAAGCTCATCCGGAACTTTCACAATGTCCTGCCACACTTACGACATAGGGTTAGCAGAGTATCGAGTCTCAACTTAGAGCATGTGGTGGCTAGCCATTGTTTTCACCCAGGGAACTCATATCTAAGATAATTGGAAGTGCAACAATTACATTATCAATCAATAAACATATATATTCATGCTCAGCCATAATTGAATATTAATACAGCCATCCAACTCATAACATAATCCACAACTAGCCATAATTCATTATCAAATACAGTCATCCGGCTCATAACATAAACAGCACTTCTGCCATCATCCTAAGTAACCTCTTATGATCAATATCAAGCATGATTCATCATTTTTCAACATTACCTCACCCTCAAGCTACCACTTTTCCTAGATTCATCTCATTACTAGGCATACTATTAGGATTTAGGGCTAAAAGAATGAAAATAGAGGCTTAGAGGTTTGAAATTAGGTTTTAAACATAAATCTCATTTTTGCTTAAAACAGGGGTCACGCATACGCGTGGGCCATGTGTACGCATGGGCGTGCGTTTTTGCTTCCTCGCGTACGCAAGCACCTTGCTCGCATACATGAGTTGTGATGAGCGGATAATTTGTACGCTTTTTGGCATTGTTTTTAGTATGTTTTTAGTAGGATCTAGTTACTTTTAGGGATGTTTTCACTAGTTTTTATGTTAAATTCACATTTCTGGACTTTACTATGAGTTTGTGTGTTTTTCTGTGATTTCAGGTATTTTCTGGCAGAAATTGAGGGACTTGAGCAAAAATCAGATTCAGAGGTTGAAGAAGGACTGCTGATGCTGTTGGATTCTGACCTCCCTGCACTCAAAGTGGATTTTCTGGAGCTACAGAACTCAAAATGGCGCGCTTCCAATTGCGTTGGAAAGTAGACATCCAGGGCTTTCCAAAAGTATATAATAGTCCATACTTTGGCCGAGTTTAGATGGCGTAAAAGGGCGTTGAACGCCAGTTCTACGCTGCTGTCTGGAGTTAAACGCCAGAAACAAGTCACAAACCAGAGTTGAACGCCAGAAATACGTTACAACCTGGCGTTCAACTCCAGAAAGAGCCTCTTCACGTGTAACATTCAAGCTCAGCCCAAGCACACACCAAGTGGGTCCCGGAAGTGGATTTATGCATCAATTACTTACTTCTGTAAACCCTAGTAGCTAGTTTATTATAAATAGGACTTTTTACTATTGTATTAGACATCTTTCATCAGTTGTATGCTATCTTAGATCACGTTTTGGGGGCTGGCCATCTCGGCCATGCCTGGACCTTTCACCTATGTAATTTTAACGGTAGAGTTTCTACACTCCGTAGATTAAGGTGTGGAGCTCTGCTGTTCCTCAAAGATTAACGCAAAGTACTACTGTTTTCTATTCAATTCATCTTATTTCGCTTCTAAGATATTCATTCGCACTTCAACCTGAATGTGATGAATGTGACAATCATCATCATTCCCTATGAACGCATGCCTGACAACCACTTCCGTTCTACCTTAGATTGAATGAGTATCTCTTAGATCTCTTAATCGGAATCTTCGTGGTGTAAGCTAGAATGATGGCGGCATTCAAGAGAATCCGGAAAGTCTAAACCTTGTCTGTGGTATTCCGAGTAGGATTCACTGATTGAATGACTGTGACGAGCTTCAAACTCGCGAGTGTTGCACATAGTGACAGACGCAAAAGGAGGGTGAATCCTATTCCAGCACGATCGGGAACCTCAGATGATTAGCCGTGCCGTGACAAGGCATCTTGGACCATTTTCACAAGAGGAGGGGATGTAGCCACTGACAACGGTGATGCCCTTGCATAAAGCCAGCCATAGAAAGGAGTAAGACTGATTGGATGAAGACAGTAGGAAAGCGGAGGTTCAGAGGAACGATTGCATCTCCATACGCTTATCTGAAATTCTCACCAATGATTTACATAAGTATTTCTATCCTTCTTTTATTACTACATTTCGAAAACTACATAACTATTTTATATCCGCCTGACTGAGATTTACAAGGTGACCATAGCTTGCTTCATACCAACAATCTCCGTGGGATTCGACCCTTACTCACGTAAGGTATCACTTGGACGACCCAGTGCACTTGCTGGTTAGTTATGCGAAGTTGTGAAGATATGTTTCGAACAATAATTCATAACCTGAGTAACAATTTCGCATACCAAGTTTTTGGCGCCGTTGCCGGGGATTGTTCGAGTTTTCAGCAAGCTTTTGGTCCGGTAACATCAGTGCCAAGTTTGATCCGGCAACAACACCAAGTTTTTGGCGCCGTTGCCGGGGATTGTTTGAGTTTGGACAACTGACGGTTCATCTTGTTGCTCAGATTAGGTAATTTTCTTTTTGTTTTATTTTCAAAAATTTTTCAAAAATCTTTCAAAAAAAAAAATTTTCCTTTGTTTTCAAAAAAAAAATTTTAAAATAAAAATGTTTTGAAAAATATATTTTTCTTCAAATTTTTTAAGAATGAATTCTAGTGTTTCATGAAGCATGTTGAAGCCTGACTAGCTATAAAGCCATGTCTAAATTCTTTTGGACTGAGGCTTCCAAACCATCAGCATAGAGGCAAGTTACTTTGATAAGTAATGAGCAGTATATTCTCTGATGTTATATGCTAAAGCTTGGCTGGCTATTAAGCCATGCCTAACCCTCAGATTGGAGCTTTAGACTAAGAATGCTAGATTCCTGGAATTCATATTAAAAATTTTGGAATCCTTATTTTTGTTTTTCAAATAATTTTCGAAAAAAAATACAAAAAAAAAATTTACAAAATCATAAAATATCAAAAATATTTTCATGTTTCTTGTCTGAGTCATGTGTCATGTTATAAGTTTGGTGTCAATTGCATGTGCATCTTGCATTTTTCGAAAATTCATGCATTCATAGTGTTCTTCATGATCTTCAAGTTGTTCTTGGTAAGTCTTCTTGTTTGATCTTTGCATTTGCATGTTTTGTGTCTTTTCTTGTTTTTCATATGCATTATTAAATTCTTAGTGTCTAAGCATTAAAGAACTCTAAGTTTGGTGTCTTGCATGTTTTCTTTGCATTAAAATTTTTTTCAAAAATGTGTTCTTGATGTTCATCATGATCTTCATAGTGTTCTTGGTGTTCATCTTGACATTCATAGCATTCTTGCATGCATCACATGTTTTGATTTAAAATTCTCATGCATTGCATCATTTTCATGTTTCTATCTCTCATCATTAAAAATTCAAAAATCAAAAAAATATCTTTCCCTTTTTCTCTCTTAAAATTTCGAAAATTAGATTTGACTTTTTCAAAAATTTTTAAAATCTAGTTGTTTTTATGAGTCAAATCAAATTTTCAATTTTCTTATCTTTTTCAAAATCTTTTTCAAAAATCAAATCTTTTTCATTTTTTCTTAGTTATTTTCGAAAATTTTAAAAATATTTTTCAAAAATATTTTTCTTATTTTTATATCAAATTTTCGAAAATAATAATAACAATTAATGTTTTGATTCAAAAATTTCAAGTTTGTTACTTACTTGTTAAGAAAGATTCAAATTTTGAGTTCTAGAATCATATCTTGTGATTTCTTGTGAATCAAGTCATTAATTGTGATTTTAAAAATCAAATCTTTTTCAAAACTAATTTCAATCATATCCTTTCAAAAATATCTTCTCATCTTATCTTTTCTCAAAAATTTGATTTCAAAATATCTTTTCTAACTTCCTATCTTCTTATCTTTTCAAAATTGATTTTCAAAATTTCTTTCAACTAACTAACTAACTTTTTGTTTGTTTCTTATCTTTTTCAAAACCACCTAACTAACTCTCTCTCTCTATTTTTCGAAAATATCTCTCCCTTTTTCAAAAAAATTTCTTTTTAATTAACTAATTATTTTAATTTTTTTATTTTAAATTTTCGAAAAATTACTAATTTTTTAAAAAGCTATTTTCGAAAATCACTAACTCTTTTTCAAAAATTATTTTCGAAAATCCTCTCCCTCTCTCATCCTATTCTATTTATTTATTCATCTACTAACATCTCACCCTCACATCACTCACCAAATTCGAGCCCCCTCTTCTATCTGTGTTCGAATTTTATTTTTTCTTCTTTTCTTCTTCTACTAACAATAAGGAACCTCTTTACTGTGACATAGAGGATTCCTCTTCTTTTCTTTTTCTCTTCTCTTTCTTATGAGCAGGGACAAAGAAAAAGGCATTCTTGTTGAAGCTGATCCAGAACCTGAAAGGACTCTAAAGAGAAAACTAAGAGAAGCTGAATTACAACAATCCAGAGACAACCTTATTAAAAATTTCGAACAAGTAAAGGAGATGGCAGCCGAACCCAACAACAATAATGCAAGGAGGATACTTGGTGACTTTACTGCACCTAATTCCAATTTACATGGAAGAAGCATCTCCATTCCTGCCATTGGAGCAAACAACTTTGAGCTGAAACCTCAGCTTGTTTCTCTGATGCAGCAGAACTGCAAGTTTCATGGACTTCCATCTGAAGATCCTTTTCAGTTCTTAACTGAATTCTTGCAGATCTGTGATACTGTTAAGACTAATGGAGTAGATCTTGAAGTCTATAGGCTCATGCTTTTTCCTTTTGTTGTAAGAGACAGAGCTAGAGTGTGGTTGGACTCTCAACCCAGAAATAGCCTGAACTCTTGGGATAAGCTGGTCACGGCTTTCTTAGCCAAGTTCTTTCCTCCTCAAAAGCTGAGCAAGCTTAGAGTGGATGTTCAAACCTTCAGACAAAAAGAAGGTGAATCCCTCTATGAAGCTTGGGAAAGATACAAGCAGCTGACCAAAAAGTGTCCTTCTGACATGCTTTCAGAATGGACCATCCTGGATATATTCTATGATGGTTTATCTGAGCTATCAAAGATGTCATTGGATACTTCTACAGGTGGATCCATTCACCTAAAGAAAACGCCTGCAGAAGCTCAAGAACTCATTGATATGGTTGCTAATAACCAGTTTATGTACACTTCTGAGAGGAATCCTGTGAATAATGGGACGCCTATGAAGAAGGGAGTTCTTGAAATTGATACTCTGAATGCCATATTGGCTCAGAACAGAATATTGACTCAGCAAGTCACTATGATTTCTCAGAGTCTGAATGGAATGCAAGCTGCATCCAACAGTACTCAAGAGGCTTCTTATGAAGAAGAAGCTTATGATCCTGAGAACCCTGCAATAGCAGAGGTAAATTACACGGGTGAACCATATGGAAACACCTATAATCCATCATGGAGAAATCATCCAAATCTCTCACGGAAGGATCAAAGGCCTCAACAAGGCTTTAATAATGGTGGAAGAAACAGGTTTAGCAATAGCAAGCCTTTTCCATCATCCACTCAGCAACAGACAGAGAACTCTAAACAAAATACCTCTAATTTAGCAAACTTAGTCTCTGATCTATCCGAGACCACTGTAAGTTTCATGAATGAAACAAGGTCTTCCATTAGAAATTTGGAAGCACAAGTGGGCCAGCTGAGTAAAAGAATCACTGAAATCCCTCCTAGTGCTCTCCCAAGCATTACAGAAGAGAATCCAAAAGGAGAGTGCAAGGCCATTGACATAAGCACCATGGCCGAACCTGTAAAGGAAGGAGAGGACGGGAATCCCAAGGAGGAAGACCTCCTGGGACGTCCAGTGATCAATAAGGAGCTTTCCTCTGAGGAACCCAAGGACTCTGAGGCTCATCTAGAGACCATAGAGATTCCATTGAACCTCCTTATGCCATTCATGAGCTCTGATGAGTATTCCTCTTCTGAAGAGAATGAGGATGTTACTGAAGAGCAAGCTGCCAAGTTCCTTGGTGCAATCATGAAGCTAAATGCCAAATTATTTGGCATTGATACTTGGGAAGATGAACCTCCCTTGTTCACCAATGAACTAAGTGATCTGGATCAACTGACATTGCCTCAGAAGAGACAGGATCTTGGAAAGTTCATAATACCTTATACTATAGGCACCATGATCTTTAAGGCTCTGTGTGACCTTGGTTCAGGGATAAACCTCATGCCCCTCTCTGTAATAGAGAAACTGAGAATCTATGGGGTACAAGCTGCTAAAATCTCATTAGAGATGGCAGACAATTCAAGAAAACAGGCTTATGGACAAGTAGAGGACGTGTTAGTAAAGGTTGAAGGCCTTTACATCCCTACTGATTTCATAGTCTTGGATACTGGAAAGGAAGAGGATGAATCCATCATCCCAGGAAGACCTTTCCTAGCCACAGCAAGAGCTGTGATTGATGTGGACAGAGGAGAATTGATCCTCCAATTGAATGAGGACAACCTTGTGTTTACAACTCAAGGATCTCTCTCTGCATCCATGGAGAGGAAGCAGAAAAAGCTTCTCTCAAAGCAGAGTCAAACAAAGCCCTCACAGTCAAACTCTAAGTTTGGTGTTGGGAGGCCACAACCAGACTCTAAGTTTGGTGTCAAACGCTCATATCCAAACTCTAAGTTTGGTGTTGGGAGGTCTCAACAAAGCTCTGCACATCTGTGAGGCTCCATGAGAGCCCACTGTCAAGCTATTGACATTAAAGAAGCGCTTGTTGGGAGGCAACCCAATGTTTATTTATCTAATTTTCATTGTTTTTCATGTTTTATTAGGTTCATGATCATGTGGAGTCACAAAATAAATATAAAAATTGAAAACGGAATCAAAAATAGCAGAAGAAACATCACACCCTGGAGGAAGACCTTGCTGGCGTTTAAACGCCAATAAGAAGCATATTTTGGGCGTTCAACGCCAGAACAGAGCATGGTTCTGGCGCTGAACGCCAGAAATGGGTAGCATCTGGGCGTTTGAACGCCAGAAATGCACCCTGGAGGAGAGCTGGCACTGAACGCCCAGAACAAGCATGGTTCTGGCGTTCAACGCCAGAAATAGGCTACAAATGGGCGTTCAACGCCTAGAACAAGCACCAACCTGGCGCTGAACGCCTAGAGTTGTGTGCAAGGGCATTTTACATGCCTAATTTGGTGCAAGGTTGTAAATCCTTGAACACCTCAGGATCTGTGGACCCCACAGGATCACCTCAGGATCTGTGGACCCCACAGGATCCCCACCTACCTCCACTCAGTTCTTCTCACCCATCTTTCACACAATCCCATAAACACTCTTCCCCAAAACCCTTCACCAATCACCTCAATCTCTCTTCCCCATCACCTCTTCACCACTCACATCCATCCACTCTTCCCCATAAACCTACCTCATAAACTCCACCTACTTTCAAAATTCAAAATCAATTTCCCACCCAAACCCACCCTATATGGCCGAAACTTAACCCCCTCCCTCCCCTATATAAAGCCTTCCATTCTTCCTCATTTTCACACAACACAACCCTCTCTTCTCTTCTTGGCCGAAACACAACCCCTTCTCCCTCTCCTCCATTTCTTCTTCTTCTTCATCTATTCTTTCTTATATTGCTCGAGGGCGAGCAAAATTCTAAGTTTGGTGTGGTAAAAGCATAAGCTTTTTGTTTTTCCATTACCATTGATGGCACCTAAGACCGGAGAATCCTCTAGAAAAGGGAAAGGGAAGACAAAAGCTTCCACCTTCGAGTCATGGGAGATGGAAAGGTTCATCTCCAAAGCCCATCAAGACCACTTCTATGATGTTGTGGCCAAGAAGAAGGTGATCCCCGAGGTCCCTTTCAAACTCAAAAGAAATGAGTATCCGGAGATCCGACATGAAATTCAAAGAAGAGGTTGGGAAGTTCTAGCAAACCCCATCCAACAAGTCGGCATCCTAATGGTTCAAGAGTTCTATGCTAATGCATGGATCACTAGGAACCATGATCAAAGTAAGAACCCGAACCCAAAGAATTATCTCACCATGGTTCATGGGAAATACTTAGATTTTAGTCCGGAAAATGTGAGGTTGGCGTTCAACTTGCCAAACATGGAAGAGAACGCACGCCCCTACACAAGGAGAGTCAACTTTGATCAAAGGTTGGACCAAGTCCTCATGGACATATGTGTAGAAGGAGCTCAATGGAAGATTGACTCAAAAGGCAAACCGGTTCAACTAAGAAGACTGGACCTGAAGCCTGCAGCTAGAGGATGGTTGGAGTTTATTCAATGCTCAATCATTCCCACTAGCAACCGGTCTGAAGTTACTATAGACCGGGCCATCATGATCCATAGCATCATGATTGGAGAAGAGGTGGAAGTTCATGAGATTATACCTCAAGAACTCTACAAGGTGGCTGACAAGTCCTCCACTATGGCAAGGTTAGCCTTTCCTCTCCTCATTTGCCACCTATGCAATTCGGCTGGGATTGACATAGAGGGAGATATCCTCATTAAAGAAGACAAGCCCATCACTAAGAAAAAGATGGAGCAAGCAAGAGAGCCCATTCATGGAGCTCAAGAGGCGCATGAATCTCATCACTATGAGATCCCGGAGATGCCTCAAATGCATTTTCCTCCACAAAACTATTGGGAGCAAATCAATACCTCCCTAGGAGAACTAAGCTCCAACATGGGACAATTAAGGGTGGAACATCAAGAGCACTCCATCATCCTTCATGAAATTAGAGAAGATCAAAAAGCAATGAGGGAGGAGCAACAAAGACAAGGAAAAGACATAGAAGAGCTCAAGGACATCATTGGTTCCTCAAGAAGGAAATGCCACCATCACTAAGGTGGACTCATTCCTTGTTCTTACATTCTCTGTTTTTCGTTTTCTATGTTAAGTGCTCATCTATGCTTGTGTCTTCATTACATGATCATTAGTAGTTAGTAACTTTGTCTTAAAGTTATGAATGTCATATGAATCCATCACCTCTCTTAAATGAAAACTGTTTTAATTCAAAAGAACAAGAAGTACATGAGTTTCGAATTTATCCTTGAACTTAGTTTAATTATATTGATGTGGTGACAATGCTTCTTGTTTTCTAAATGAATGCTTGAACAGTGCATATGTCTTTTGAAGTTGTTGTTTAAGAATGTTAAATATGTTGGCTCTTGAAAGAATGATGACTAGGAAACATGTTATTTGATAATCTGAAAAATCATAAAAATGATTCTTGAAGCAAGAAAAAGCAGCAAAGAACAAACCTTGCAGAGAAAAAAAAAATAGGCGAAAAAAAAATATATAGAAAGAAAAAGAAAAAGCAAGCAGAAAAAGCCAAAAGCTCTTAAAACCAAGAGGCAAGAGCAAAAAGCCAATAACCCTTAAAACCAAAAGGCAAGGGCAAATAAAAAGGATCCCAAGGCTTTGAGCATCAGTGGATAGGAGGGCCTAAAGGAATAAAATCCTGGTCTAAGCGGCTAAACCAAGCTGTCCCTAACCATGTGCTTGTGGCATGAAGGTGTCAAGTGAAAACTTGAGACTGAGCGGTTAAAGTCAAGGTCCAAAGCAAAAAAAAAAAAAAAGAGTGTGCTTAAGAACCCTGGACACCTCTAATTGGGGACTTTAGCAAAGCTGAGTCACAATCTGAAAAGGTTCACCCAATTATGTGTCTGTGGCATTTATGTATCCGGTGGTAATACTGGAAAACAAAGTGCTTAGGGCCACGGCTAAGACTCATAAATTAGCTGTGTTCAAGAATCATCATACTGAACTAGGAGAATCAATAACACTATCTGAACTCTGAGTTCCTAAAGAAGCCAATCATTCTGAACTTTAATGGATAAAGTGAGATGCCAAAACTATTCAAGATGCAAAAAGTTATAAGTCCCGCTCATATGATTGAAGCTATGTTTCGTTGATAGTTTGGAATTTATAGTATATTCTCTTCTTTTTATCCTATTTGATTTTCAGTTTCTTTGGGACAAGCAACAATTTAAGTTTGGTGTTGTGATGAGCGGATAATTTGTACGCTTTTTGGCATTGTTTTTAGTATGTTTTTAGTAGGATCTAGTTACTTTTAGGGATGTTTTCACTAGTTTTTATATTAAATTCACATTTCTGGACTTTACTATGAGTTTGTGTGTTTTTCTGTGATTTCAGGTATTTTCTGGCTGAAATTGAGGGACTTGAGCAAAAATCAAATTCAGAGGTTGAAGAAGGACTGCTGATGCTATTGGATTCTGACCTCCCTGAACTCAAAGTGGATTTTCTAGAGCTACAGAACTCAAAATGGCACGCTTCCAATTGCGTTGGAAAGTAGACATCCAGGGCTTTCCAGAAATGTATAATAGTCCATACTTTGGCCGAGTTTAGACGGCGTAAAAGGGCGTTGAACGCCAGTTCTACGCTGCTGTCTGGAGTTAAACGCCAGAAACAAGTCACAAACCAGAGTTGAACGCCAGAAATACGTTACAACCTGGCGTTCAACTCCAGAAAGAGCCTCTGCACATGTAACATTCAAGCTCAGCCCAAGCACACACCAAGTGGGCCCCGGAAGTGGATTTATGCATCAATTACTTACTTCTGTAAACCCTAGTAGCTAGTTTATTATAAATAAGACTTTTTACTATTGTATTAGACATCTTTCATCAGTTGTATGCTATCTTAGATCACGTTTTGGGGGCTGGCCATCTCGGCCATGCCTGGACCTTTCACTTATGTAATTTTAACGGTAGAGTTTCTACACTCCATAGATAAAGGTGTGGAGCTCTGCTGTTCCTCAAAGATTAATACAAAGTACTACTGTTTTCTATTCAATTCATCTTATTTCGCTTCTAAGATATTCATTCACACTTCAACCTGAATGTGATGAATGTGACAATCATCATCATTCCCTATGAACGCGTGCCTGACAACCACTTCCGTTCTACCTTAGATTGAATGAGTATCTCTTAGATCTCTTAATCGGAATCTTCGTGGTGTAAGCTAGAATGATGGCAGCATTCAAGAGAATCCGGAAAGTCTAAACCTTGTCTGTGGTATTCCGAGTAGGATTCACTGATTGAATGACTGTGACGAGCTTCAAACTCGCGAGTGCTGCACATAGTGACAGACGCAAAAGGAGGGTGAATCCTATTCCAGCACGATCGGGAACCTCAGATGATTAGCCGTGCCGTGACAGGGCATCTTGGACCATTTTCACAAGAGGAGGGGATGTAGCCACTGACAACGGTGATGCCCTTGCATAAAGCCAGCCATAGAAAGGAGTAAGACTGATTGGATGAAGACAGTAGGAAAGCGGAGGTTCAGAGGAACGATTGCATCTCCATATGCTTATCTGAAATTCTCACCAATGATTTACATAAGTATTTCTATCCTTCTTTTATTACTACATTTCGAAAACTACATAACTATTTTATATCCGCCTGACTGAGATTTACAAGGTGACCATAGCTTGCTTCATACCAACAATCTCCGTGGGATTCGACCCTTACTCACGTAAGGTATCACTTGGACGACCCAGTGCACTTGCTGGTTAGTTATGCGAAGTTGTGAAGATATGTTTCGAACAATAATTCACAACCTGAGTAACAATTTCGCATACCAAGCTGCCCAACCCAAAAAGGTTGGTCGCGTCGTGTGCAGGTGGTCGTGTACGCAACCCCTTAAAAACCACTGCTCGCGTACGTAAGCACCCTGCTCGCGTACACAAGATGCCAAACCCGAAAGGGTTGGTCACGTCGCGTCCAGTGGTCATGTACGCAAGCCCTGCAGAATGGCAAAAATGCTTAATGCTGTAGAATTTTCAATTTTGCATTCCAAACTTCCGACGCACATAACTTTTTTATTTTCAAATATTTTTCATCCGTTCTTCGAACAGCATAAACATCTCGGACCAAATCTTCATTTTAAACAAGTTTGAAATAAATCGAAGGTTCGGAGATCAAGTTATACTCTACCAAAGTTGGACCGAAATCACAATTTTCACAAAACTTAACAAACCTCCAATTTCAAAACATACAAACTCCAAACCCTTTGAAATCAACCAAAACCTTTTAAAAATCAACCCCAAACCTTAGCCATTCAGCATCAAACCACTCCCAACTCATATTTTCAACTTTCTTATTCAATCCACCACTTTTGACAAATCTAAAATGCTATAATTCAATTTCAAACAATTCAATATCTCAAGTTTCAATAATACTCAATTTCATCCACCACCATACATACAATTTAATATCATATTAAATTACATAATCACCAACAAGAGCTTCAACCACAACCTCCAAACATTTATCACATAATTGGTACACGAAATTGTAATTCACACTTTTCACAATTCGTACCACTAACCAGCAAGTGCACTGGGTTGTCCAAGTAATACCTTACGTGAGTAAGGGTCGATCCCACAGAGATTGTTGGCTTGAAGCAAGCTGTGGTTATCTTGTAACTCTTAGTCAGGATATCAATTATAATTATCAGTTGACTTGCAAATGAACAAAAGAGCATGGATTAAATAATACTTATTATGCAGTAATGGAGAATATGTTGGACTTTTGGAGATGCTTTGTCTTCTGAATCTCTGCTTTCCCCCTGTCTTCTTCTTCACGCACGTAAGGTTCCTCCTATGGCAAGCTGTGTGTTGGTGGATCACCATTGTCAATGGCTACCATCCGTCCTCTCAGTGAAAATGATCCAGGTGTGCTGTCACCGCATGACTAATTATCTGTCGGTTCTCACTCATGCTGAAATAGGATCCATTGATCCTTTTGCGTCTGTCACTACGCCCAACCCTTGTGAGTTTGAAGCTCGTCACAGTCATTCAATCCCTAAATCCTACTCGGAATACCACAGACAAGGTTTAGACTTTTCGGATTCTCAAGAATGCTGCCAATGGATTCTAGCTTATACCACGAAGATTCTGATTGAGGAATCCAAGAGATACTCATTCAATCGAAGGTAGAACGGAGGTGGTTGTCAGTCACACATTCATAAGTTGAGAATGGTGATCAATGTCATGGATCATCACATCCATAGGTTTACAGAAAATGAGTAAACTACGATAGATAGTGCAGAAATCCACTTCCGGGGCCTACTTGGTGTGTGCTGGATCTGAGACTTGAGCTTTACACGTGCCTAGGCTGTTTCTGGAGTTAAACGCCAGGTTGTAACCTGTTTTGGGCGTTTAACTCCAACTTGTAACCTATTTCTGGCGTTTAACGCCAGAATAGGGCAGAGAACTGGCGTTGAACGCCAGTTTTCGTCGTTTATCTTCCAGCAAAGTATGAACTATTATATATTGCTGGAAAGCCCTGGATGTCTACTTTCCAACGCAATTGAGAGCGCACCATGTGGACTTTGTAGCTCCAGAAAATCCACTTTGAGTGCAGGAAGGTCAGAATCCAACAGCATCTGCAGTCCTTCTTCAGCCTCTGAATTAGATTTTTGCTCAGATCCCTCAATTTCAGCCAGAAAGTACCTGAAATCACAGAAAAACACACAAACTCATAGTAAAGTCCAGAAATATGATTTTTAATTAAAAACTAATAAAATTATACTAAAAACTAACTAAATTATTCTAAAAACTATGTAAAAACAATGCCAAAAAAACGTATAAATTATCCACTCATCACAACACCAAAATTAAATTGTTGCTTATCCCCAAGCAACTGAAAATCAAATAGGATAAAAAGAAGAGAATATACTATAAATTCCAAAATATCAATGAAACTTAGCTCCAATCAGATGAGCGGGACTAGTAGCTTTTTGCCTCTTGAATAGTTTTGGCATCTCACTTTATTCATTGAAGTTCAAAATGATTGGCATCTATAGGAACTCAGAATTCAGATAGTGTTATTGATTCTCCTAGTTCAGTATTTTGATTCTTGAACACAGCTACTTTATGAGTCCTGGCCGTGGCCCTAAGCACTTTGTTTTCCAGTATTATCACCGGATACATAAATGCCATAGATACATAACTGGGTGAACCTTTTCAGATTGTGACTCAGCTTTGCTAGAGTCCCCAATTAGAGGTGTCCAGGGTTCTTAAGCACACTCTTCTTTTTGCTTTGGACCTCGACTTTAACCGTTTAGTCTCAAGTTTTCACTTGACACCTTCACGCCACAAGCACATGGTTAGCGACAGCTTGGTTTAGCCGCTTAGGCTAGAATTTTATTCCTTTTGGGCCCTCCTATCGACTGATGCTCAAAGCCTTGGATCCTTTTTATTACTCTTGCCTTTTGGTTTTAAGGGCTATTGACTTTTTCTGCTTGCTTTTTCTTTTTCTTCATATATATATATATATTTGCAAGTTTTGTTCTTTACTACTTTTTCTTGCTTCAATAATCATTTTTATGATCTTTCAGATTATCAAATAACATTTCTCCTTTTTCCTCATTATTTCAAGAGCCAACAATTTTAACATTCATAAACAACAAATTCAAAAGACATATGCACTGTTCAAGCATTCATTCAGAAAACAAAAAGTATTGTCACAACATCAAAATAATTAAACTAGTTTCAAGGATGAATTTGAAACCATGTACTTCTTGTTCTTTTGTAATTAAAACATTTTTTATTTAAGAAAGGTGATGGATTCATAGGATGTTCATAACTTTAAGGCATAGACTCTAATCTTTATTTATTATTTATTGGAAGTAATATAAATTAGGCATAAAAGCAGACACTTAGCAATAAAAGAAAAGAAACTAAACACATAAAGACAAATGACTCTAATTTTAATATTCATAGACTCTTAAAATAGATAAAAGGTTATCACAGAGTTAGGACTCAACAACCTTTGCTTTGGAAGGTAAATGCCTCTTTAGTCTGTGGAGTGCTTGGCCCTTCAAGAGATAGCTTCTGGCGCTTCAGTTCTTTCAGTTCACGCCCTTGCTCTTCTTGTTCCCTAAGCAGCTTGCAGATCATGCTGTTTTGATTTTGCTGGTCTTCCTTCAGTTGATCCATAGCTTCTTGCAACTTGGTGATAGATGCTTCTAGGCGCCCCCAGTATTCAAATTGAGGAATTTCCGGGAGGAACTTCTGTGCTCTCCTCTTGATGGGATCGTCCTGCACTTGTCCTTCCATTGACTTTTTGGTGATTGGTTGCTCAACTGAAATATACTCATCTACTCCCATCTTTACTCCAGCATCTTTACATAACAGGGAGATCAAGCTTGAATAAGCCAGTTTGGCATCTTTGGAGTTCTTGTTTGCAATTTTGTAAAGCTCACAAGAAATCAGCTGATGAACTTCCACTTCTTTTTCCAGCATAATGCAATGGATCATCACTGCTCTTTTGATGGTGACTTCAGAGCGGTTGCTAGTGGACAGTATAGAGCGCCCAATCAAGTCCAGCCAGCCTCTGGCAATTGGTTTGAGATCCCCTCTTTTGAGTTGGTTTGGGACACCCTTTGTGTTGGTTGTCCATTTGGCTCCAGGGAGGCATATGTCCTCTAGGATTTTGTCCAAGCTCTGATTTGGTCTCATCATTCTCCTATTAAAGGAGTCTGGGTCATCTTGCAGTTGAGGCAGCTTAAAGATCTCCCTTATTTTGTTAGGGTGGGTGTAAACAATCTTTCCTCTGACCAGAGTTCGATAGTCATAGAATGCGGTTGATGAGCAGATAATTTATACGCTTTTTGGCATTTTTTTTGTATGTTTTTAGTATATTTTAATTAGTTTTATTATATTTTTATTAGTTTTTATTTAAAATTCACTTTTCTGGACTTTACTATGAGTTTGTGTGTTTTTCTGTGATTTCAGGTATTTTCTGGCTGAAATTGAGGGACCTGAGCAAAAATCTGATTCAGAGGCTGAAAAAGGACTACAGATGCTGTTGGATTCTGACCTCCCTACACTCAAAGTGGATTTTCTGAAGCTACAGAAGCCCAATTTGTGCGCTCTCAATTGCGTTGGAAATTAGACATCCTGGGCTTTCCAGCAATATATAATAGTTTATACTTTTCCCGAGATTTGATGGCCCAAATAGGCGTTCCAAGTCAGCTCAAGAATTCTGGTGTTTAACGCCAGAACTACCACAAAAGCTGGAGTTAAACGCCCAAACTGGCACAAAAGCTGGCGTTTAACTCCAAGAAAAGTCTCTACACATGAAAGCTTCAATGCTCAGCCCAAGCACACACCAAGTGGGCCCCAGAAGTGGATTTTTACACTAAACACCCTAGCTTACTTATTTTCTGTAACCCTAGGTCACCAGTTTACTATAAAAACTACTTTTAGTGATTCATCTTGTACCTCATGACACTTTACACATTTCATATTGTATTCTCTACGGCATGAGTCTCTAAACCTCATTGTTGGGGGTGAGGAGCTCTGCTGTTCTTCATGAATTAATGCAATTACTACTATTTTCCATTCTATCACGCTTGCTTCTATTCTAAGATATTCATTCGTACTTCAACCTGATGAATGTGATGATCCGTGACAATCATCATCATTCTCACCTATGAACGAGTGCCTGATAACCACCTCCGTTCTACATGCAATCAAACTTGAATGTGTATCTCTTGGGTTTCTAATCTAAGATTGGAACCTTCGTGGTATAAGCTAGAATTATTGGCGGCCATTCCTGAGATCCAGAACGTCTAAACCTTGTCTGTGGTATTCTGAGTAGGATCTGGGAAGGGATGACCGTGACGAGCTTCAAACTCGCGAGTGTTGGGCGTAGTGACAGACGCAAAAAGATCAATGGATCCTATTCCGACATGATCGAGAACCGACAGATGATTAGCCGTGCGGTGACAGCGCATTTGGAACATTTTCACTGAGAGGACGGGAAGTAGCCATTGACAACGGTGATGCCCAACTTAAAGCTTGCCATGGAAGGAGTCTTGCGTGCATGAAGAAGAAGATAGTAAGAAAGCAGAGATTCAGAAGACAAACCATCTCCAAAGCCTCAACCTGTTCTTCATTACTGCATAACAAGTATTTATTTCATGTTCTTTTACTTTTTACAATTAAATCTGAAAATTATTGATATCCTGACTAAGAGTTACAAGATCACCATAGCTTGCTTCAAGCCGACAATCTCCGTGGGATCGACCCTTACTCACGTAAGGTATTACTTGGATGACCCAGTGCACTTGCTGGTTAGTTGTGCAGAGTTGCAAAAGTGTGATTGTAATTTCGTGCACCAGCGGTTCCAGCTATTCTCAACCTGTCTGTTTGCCACAGATTAGAGTAGAATTCCTGAACCATGTTTCTTCCCACCTTTGTTTCAGGATTAGCTAGGACTTCCCAGCTCCTGTTTCGAATTTGCTCTTGGATCTCCGTATATTCGTCTTCTTTCAGATCAAATTTAACTTTCGGGATCACTGACCTTAGACCCATTATTTTGTAGGAATGGTCTGAATGTTCTTTGGTTAAGAACTTCCCTTGATTCCAAAGTGGTTTTAGAATATTCTCTTTCTTGCCTCTTGAGTTGGTTTGTTTTTCCTTAGGAGCCATGATCTTGGTGGGTATTGGCTTAGTGATCACGGATAAACACACCAAACTTAGAGGTTTGCTTGTCCTTAAGCAAAAGAAAAGAAAGGAGATGGATAGAGGGAGAGCCAAGTTCGAATTGTGGAAGAGAGGGGGAGGCCGAACGAGGATTTAAAGGGAAGGGGGTGGGTTTTCGAAAATCTTTTAAAAATATATGATAGAAAATGTGATTTGGAAAAGATAAGTAAGATAGGAAAAGATGTAATTTAATATTGAAAAGATATGAAAGATATTTGAAAAAGATAGATTTGTTCTAAAAATATTGTGAAGATTTGAAAAAGATATTGATGAGTTTGAAAAAAAAAAAGAATTTTGAAAAAGATAGATTTGTTTTGAAAAAGATTTGAGAAGAGGTTGAAGAAGAATTGAGAAAGATTTAATTTTAGGATTAAGATATTTTTAAAAATTTTTGGAAAAAAAGTTTGAAAAATGAAACTATGGGAACATGTTTATGCAAGAAAAATGGATTGAAATATGAAAATTTAAAAAAAATCAAGTTGGGAACAAAAACTTCCTCCCCTCCACAATCCTGGCATTAAACGCCCAACTGCTACATGTTTTGGGTGTTTAACGCCCCTCTGTAGCTTCTTTTGGGCGTTTAACGCCCAGCTGTTGCTTCTGGCTGGCGTTAAACGCCAGAATTCCTTTGTCACTGGGCGTTTTTCCTGAACACCCAAGACGCTGCAAGTATGGCGTTAAACACCCAGAATGGTACCCATTCTGGCGTTTAACGCCTAGAAAGGTATCATTACTAGCGTTAAACGCCCAGTAGATGCTTCTTTTGGGCGTTTAACGCCCAATTGTGCCTCTTACTGGCGTTTTCTTGCCAGTGAGCTCCTTTTCCCTGTTTTGTGCTCTGAATCCTTCTGTAACCCTGTGAACTTATGCAATTGATTCTTTACCTTGAAGATTATTAATATTGAACTTGTATAATTTAAAAAATAAATAAAATGAAGAATAGAATAAAATAAAATAACAGAAAAAGTTTTGCTAATGGCTGGGTTGCCTCCCAGCAAGCGCTTCTTTATTGTCTTTAGCTGGACCTTGCTGAGCTTTTAATCTAGCTTCAGCCTTGAGCATTCTTGCTCAACATTGCCTTCAAGATAATGCTTGATTCGCTGTCCATTAACAATGAACTTCTTATTAGAATCAATGTCTTGAAGCTCCACATAGCCATATGGTGACACACTTGTAATCACATATGGTCCCTTCCACCGAGATTTTAGTTTCCCGGGGAATAGCCGGAGCCTAGAGTTAAACAGCAGAACCTTCTTTCCTGGTTCAAAGACTCTAGATGACAGCTTTCTGTCATGCCACCTTTTTGCTTTCTCTTTGTAAAGCTTGGCATTTTCGAAAGCAGTGAGTCTGAATTCCTCTAGCTCATTTAGCTGGAGCAATCTTTTTTCTCCAGCTAATCTGGCATCAAAGTTTAGGAATCTGGTTGCCCAATAGGCCTTATGTTCCAGTTCCATGGGCAGATGGCAGGCCTTACCATACACAAGCTGGTATGGAGAGGTCCCTATAGGAGTCTTGAATGCTGTTCTGTAAGCCCACAGAGCATCATCCAAGCTTCTCGCCCAATCCTGTCTATGGGTACTTACAATCCATTCCAGGATTCTTTTTAGTTCTCTATTAGAGACTTCAGCTTGCCCGTTAGTCTGTGGATGATATGGAGTTGCCACCTTGTGACTAATTCCATATCGGACCATAGCAGAGTAAAGTTGTTTGTTGCAGAAGTGAGTGCCCCCATCACTAATTAGTACTCTAGAGACACCAAACCTGCTGAAGATATGTTTCTAGAGGAACTTCAGCACTGTCTTAGTATCATTAGTGGGTGTGGCAATGGCCTCTACCCATTTGGATACATAGTCGACTGCAACCATAATATAAGTGTTTGAGTATGATGGTGGGAAAGGCCCCATGAAGTCAATACCCCATACATCAAACAACTCAATCTCCAAGATTCCTTGTTGAGGCATGGCGTAACCATGAGGCAGATTACCAGATCTCTGGCAACTGTCACAGTTACGTACAAACTCTCGGGAATCTCTATAGAGGGTAGGCCAGTAGAAGCCACATTGGAGGACCTTGGTGGCTGTTCGCTCACCTCCGAAATGACCTCCATATTGTGACCCATGGCAATGCCATAAGATCTTCTGTGTTTCTTCTCTAGGCACACACCTATGGATTATTCTGTCTTCACATCTTTTAAAGAGATAGGGTTCATCCCACAAGTAGTACTTTGCATCAGTAATTAATTTTTTCTTTTGTTGCCTGCTGTACTCCTTGGGTATGAACCTTGTAGCTTTATAGTTTGTAATGTCTGCAAACCATGGTGTTTCCTAAATGGCAAATAAATTCTCATCCGGAAAGGTTTCAGAGATCTCAATAGAGGGAAAGAACGCCCCTTCTACTAGTTCTATCCGGGATAGATGATCAGCCACTTGGTTTTCTGTCCCTTTTCTGTCTCTTATTTCTATATCAAACTCTTGCAGAAGCAACACCCATCTCATGAGCCTGGGTTTTGAATCCTGCTTTGTAAGTAGATATTTAAGAGTAGCATGGTCGGTGTACACAATCACTTTTGATCCTACTAAGTATGATCTAAACTTGTCAATGGCATAAACCACTGCAAGCAATTCTTTTTCTGTAGTTGTGTAATTTTTCTGGGCATCATTTAAAACACGGCTAGCATAATAAATGACATGCAGAAGCTTGTCATGCCTCTGCCCCAATACTGCACCAATGGCATGGTCACTGGCATCACACATTAGTTCAAATGGTAATGTCCAGTCTGGTGCAGAAATAGCTGGTGCTGTGACCAGCTTAGCTTTCAGAGTTTCAAACGCCTGCAGACACTCTGTGTCAAACACAAGTGGCGTGTCAACAGTTAGCAGGTTTCTCAAAGGTTTTACCATTTTTGAAAAATCCTTTATAAACCTCCTATAGAATCCTACATGCCCCAGAAAGCTTCTGATTGCCTTAACATTGACAGGTGGTGGTAATTTTTTAATTACCTCTACCTTAGCTTAATCCACCTTTATTCGCTTGTTCAAAATCTTGTGCCCAAGGACAATCCCTTCAGTCACCATAAAGTGACATTTTTTCCAGTTTAAAACTAGGTTAGTCTCTTGGCAACTTTTCAGAACCAGTGTCAGGTGATCAAGACAGGAGCTGAATGAGTCTCCATATACTGAGAAGTCATCCATGAAGACTTCCAGAAATTTTTCCACCATATCAGAGAAATTAGAGAGCATGCATCTCTGAAAGGTTGCAGGTGCATTACATAGCCCAAATGGCATCCTTCTGTAGGAAAATACTCCAGATGGACATGTGAATGTTGTTTTCTCTTGATCCTGGGGATCTACTGCAATTTGGTTGTAGCCTGAATAGCCATCCAAAAAGCAGTAATACTCATGACCTGCTAGTCTTTCTAGCATCTGGTCTATGAATGGTAAAGGAAAATGATTATTTCTGGTGGCTATATTGATCCTTCTGTAGTCAATACACATGCGCCACCCTATAACTGTTCTTGTAGGAACCAGTTCATTTTTTTCATTATGAACCACTGTCATGCCTCCCTTTTTGGGGACAACTTGGACAGGGCTCACCCAGGGGCTATCAGAAATAGGATAAATAATCCCAGCCTCCAGTAATTTGGTGACCTCTTTCTGCACCACTTCCTTCATGGCTGGATTTAGCCGCCTCTGTGGTTGAACCACTGGCTTAGCATCGTCCTCCAATAGGATCTTGTGCATGCATCTTGCTGGGCTGATGCCCTTAAGATCACTTATGGACCACCCAAGAGCTGTCATGTGTGTCCTTAGCACTTGAAGTAGCACTTCCTCTTCCAGGGGATTTAAAGCAGAGCTTATGATCACCGGAAAAGTGTCACCTTCTCCCAGAAATGCATATTTCAGGGATGGTGGTAATGGTTTGAGCTTGGGTTTGGGAGGTTTTTCCTCTTCTTGAGGAAGTTTCAGGGGCTCTTTCAATTCCTCTGAATCCTCCAGATCAGGCTGAACATCTTTAAAGATGTCTTCCAGCTCTGATTCGAGACTCTCAGTCATGTTGATCTCCTCTACTAAAGAGTCAATAAGATCAACTTTCATGCAGTCTTTTGGTGTGTCTGGATGCTGCATGGCTTTGACAGCATTCAACTTAAACTCATCCTCATTGACTCTCAGGGTTACTTCGCCCTTTTGGACATCAATGAGAGTTCGTCTAGTTGCTAGGAAATGTCTTCCTAGAATGAGAGTAGCACTCTTGTGCTCCTCTATTTCCAGCACTACAAAGTCAGTGGGGAGGGCGAATGGCCCAACCCTGACAATCATGTCTTCAATCACGCCTGATGGGTATTTAATGGAGCCATCAGCAAGTTGGAGACATATCCGGGTTGGTTTGACTTCTTCAGTTAAACCAAGCTTTCTGATAGTGGATGCAGGTATTAGGTTGATGCTTGCCTCAAGATCACATAAAGCTGTCTTGGTGCAATTATCCTCTAATATGCATGGTATTATAAAGCTCCCGGGATCTTTAAGCTTTTCTGAGAAGCTTTTCAGAATGACTGAACTGTATTCTTTAGTGAGGAGAACTCTTTCAGTTTCTCTCCAATCCTTCTTATGACTCAAGATCTCTTTCATGAACTTGGCATAAGAGGGTATTTGCTCAAGTGCCTCTGCAAACAGAATCTTTATTTCAAGAGTCCTGAGATAGTCTGCAAAGCGGGCAAATTTCTTATCCTGCTCCTCTTGGCGGAGTTTTTGAGGATAAGGCTTCTTGGCTTTGTATTCCTCAACCTTAGTTGCTGCAGGTTTATTTCCTACAGAGGTGGTTGGAGGAGCCCTTTTAGAGGGGTTGTTATCAGCACTTGGGTGTGTCTGATCTCTCACTGGCATTTGGATGCCAGGGTTAGAAGCTTGATTGGCGTTGGACGCCAGCTTCTTACCTGTTTCTGGCGTTTGAACGCCATAACTGAGCTTCCATTGGGCGTTTAATGCCAGCTCCTTGCCTATTTCTGGCGTTTGAATGCAAGAATTGTTCCTCTCTGGGCTCTTACTATCCTCAGAGGGATTTTGGATGATATTTTGCTCATCCTCTGTCAGTTGTTCTTTCCTTGGCTTTCTGCTGCTCTGAAGTGAGGTATTTAATATTTTCCCACTTCTTAATTGAACTGCCTGGAACTCTTCTGTTATCTGCTTTAATAACTACTGTTTTGTCTGATTCAATTATGCCTCCATATTTTTATTAGCATTTTTAGTGTCTTGTAGTATCCCCTTGAATTCTGCTAGCTGTTTTGTTAGAAAGCATAATTGTTGATTGAGTTCAGTAACTTGTTCTAGAGGACCAAGTTCAGTAGACACTACTTTGGCTTCTTCTTTTATGGAGGACCCATTACTTATGTACAGATGCTGGTTTCTAGCAACTATATCAATAAGCTCTTGAGCCTCTTCAATAGTTTTCCTCTTGTGTATAGATCCACCAGCTGAGTGGTCTAGGGACATCTGAGCTCCTTCTGTAAGCCCATAGTAGAAAATGTCTAATTGCACCCACTCTGAAAACATTTCAGAGGGGCATTTCCTTAGCATCTCTCTGTACCTCTCCTAGGCATTATAAAGGGATTCATCATCCTCTTGTTTAAAGCCTTGGATGTCCATCCTTAGCTGTGTCATCCTTTTTGGAGGGAAATATTGATTCAGGAATTTGTCTGATAACTGTTTCCATGTCCTTATGCTTGCTGTGGGTTGGTTATTTAACCACATTTTAGCTTGATCTTTTACAGCAAACAGAAACAGTAACAGTCTGTATACATCTTGATCTATCTCCTTGTCACGTACTGTGTCAGCAATTTGCAAGAATTGTGCCAGAAACTCAGTAGGTTCTTCCTGTGGAAGACCGAAATACTGGCAGTTTTGCTGCACCATGACAATGAGCTGAGGATTTAGCTCAAAACTGCCTGCTTTGATGGGAGGTATACAGATACTGCTCTCATATGTAGCAGTAGTGGGATTAGCATATGATCCCAGAGTCCTTCTGGACTGTTCATTTCCACTTAGATCCATGATGGATAAAATGGAATTGATATGAATTGCAAAGAAAATATAGTTTTGTTTTTATTTTATTGAAGTAGAACAAACCAAATTATTAAGATAAATAAAAATAATAAGATAAAATAAAATACAGTAATTAGAAATTAAAATGTAAATTTTGAAAACTTAGAGAAAAATAAATTTGAAAGTGAAAATAATTACTTAGTTGAGAAGATTTGAAAAACTTTGGAAATGATTTTTGAAAAAGATTTTGAATTTTGAAAAGATTTTATTTTTAAAATAAAAATCTGAATTTTTCAAAGTAATTTTCAAAAATTCAATTTAAATTAAAGAGAAAAGATATTTTTGAATTTAATGAGGAAAGAGAAAAACAATAAAATAACACAAGACTTAAAATTTTTGGATCTAATGCTCCTTGTTTTTCGAAAGTTTTGGAGGGAAAACACCAAGGAACACCAAACTTAAAAATTTTAAGATCGAAACACAAAGAAGCCTCAAGAACACTTTGAAGACTCACAAGGACATAAAAAGAACACCAAACTTAAAACTTTTACATGAGATTTAATTAAAGAAAAATTATTTTTGAAAAAGTTTTAAAAGGAAATTTCCCAATTACCAAGAATATAAGCACACTTCTCTAGCCAATTGAGCTATAAATTTAAAGTGTTTTAATAAAGGTATTTAATGTATAAAATTTTTTTTTTGAATATTGATAATTTGAAAACGCACAAGAAAAATAAGAAAATACACAGAGCAGGAAAAACTAAAGATCAAACAAGAAAAATAGCAAGAACAACTTGAAGATCAAGAAAGAACAATGAACACAAATTCAAAAATTTAAAAGAAAATAAAAACATGCAATTGACACCAAACTTAAAATATGAAACTAAACTCAAACAAAAAAAACTCAATTATTAGTTTATAAAAATTTTCAAAAAATTTAAAAAGCAAAAATAAGGATTTTAAAAAAATCAACCAAAAACAATAATAGAAGACGCAATTTTAGTGACTCTAAACTAAAAAGATGAATTTTTCCTAATCTAAGCAACAAAATAAATCGTCAGTTGTCCAAACTCAAACAATCCCCGGCAACGGCGCCAAAAACTTGGTGCACAAAATTGTAATTCACACTTTTCACAATTCGTACCACTAACCAACAAGTGCACTGGGTCATCCAAGTAATACCTTACGTGAGTAAGGGTTGATCCCACAGAGATTGTTGGCTTGAAGCAAGCTATGGTTATCTTGTAACTCTTAGTCAGGATATCAATTATAATTATCAGTTGACTTGCAAATGAACAAAAGAGCATGGATTAAATAATTATTATTATGCAGTAATGGAGAATATGTTGGAGTTTTGGAGATGCTTTGTCTTCTGAATCTCTGCTTTCCCCCTGTCTTCTTCTTCATGCACGCAAGGTTCCTCCTATGGCAAGCTGTGTGTTGGTGGATCACCGTTGTCAATGGCTACCATCCGTCCTCTCAGTGAAAATGGTCCAGGAGCGCTGTCACCGCACGGCTAATCATCTGTCGGTTCTCACTCATGCTGGAATAGGATCCATTGATCCTTTTGCGTCTGTCACTACGCCATCCCTTGTGAGTTTGAAGCTCGTCACAGTCATTCAATCCCTAAATCCTACTCGGAATACCACAGACAAGGTTTATACTTTCTGGATTCTCAGGAATGCTGCAAATAGATTCTAGTTTATACCACGAAGATTCTGATTAAGGAATCCAAGAGATACTCGTTCAATCGAAGGTAGAACGGAGGTGGTTGTCATTCACGCGTTCATAAGTTGAGAATGGTGATGAATGTCACGGATCATCACATCCATCATATTGAAGTGTGAATGAACATCTTAGATAGAAACAAGCGTGTTTGAATAGAAAACAGAAATAATTGCATTAATTTATCGAGACACAGCAGAGCTCCTCACCCCCAACAATGGAGTTTAGAGACTCATGCCGTCAAAGAGTACAAAGTTCAGATCTAAAATGTCATGAGATACAAAATAAATCTCTAAAAGTTGTTTAAATTCTAAACTAGTAACCTAGGTTTACAGAAAATGAGTAAACTACGATAGATAGTGCAGAAATCCACTTCCGGGGCCCACTTGGTGTGTGCTGGGGCTGAGACTTGAGCTTTACACGTGCCTAGGCTGTTTCTAGAGTTAAACGCCAGGTTGTAACCTGTTTTGGGCATTTAACTCCAACTTGTAATCTGTTTCTGGCATGTAACGCCAGAATAGGGCAGAGAATTGGCGTTGAACGCCAGTTTGCGTCATTTATCTTCGAGCAAAGTATAAACTATTATATATTTTTGGAAAGCTCTGGATGTCTACTTTCCAACGCAATTAAGAGCGCGCCATTTGGACTTCTGTAGCTCTAGAAAGTCCACTTTGAGTGCAGGGAGGTCAGAATCCAACAGCATCTGCAGTCCTTCTTCAGCCTCTGAATCAGATTTTTGCTCAGGTCCCTCAATTTCAGCCAGAAAGTACCTGAAATCATAGAAAAACACACAAACTCATAGTAAAGTCCAGAAACGTGATTTTTAATTAAAAACTAATAAAAGTATACTAAAAACTAACTAAATCATACTAAAAACTATGTAAAAACAATGCCAAAAAGCGTATAAATTATCCGCTCATCAATAATCAACACAAACATATCAACCAATCAACTACATCAATAATTCAAATCTTATCTTAGGGTCACCAGCCTAAGTTTTCACATTACATTACATTTTAGATACGAGAAACCGACACCATACCTTGGCCGATTCCCCGATAAAACCCAGAACACCTCCAATCTACTTTTTTCTCAAGCTTTCAAGGCTCAACACCTCACCAACAAAATTTTAAGCTTGCAATCCACTTCCAAGCTTTTAAAATCTCAATCAAGCTCTAACCCACTTGCATATATATTGCCTATTACATATCATAGATACCCACACATACAAACTCAATACCGAAATTCAACAAATCAAGAATTACACTAGGATTAAAAATTCTTACCATACCCACGGACCAAAGAGGCAAGATTAAGCATTTTTCTCAAGCTAATTGGATCCTATGACATCAAAGAGCTCAAAATCTCAACACCTTTTCTTAATATTTTCAAAATTAAGGGCTGGGAAAACCGGAAGGGATTCGTGGCTTACCTCTTGAATAATGTTGTCAAATTTTAGTGTTTGACACCGCGGTCACATGACCGCAAACAGTACGGTGATTGGAGCTCCAGATCAAAAGTTATAAAGATTTGAATCAAGGACAAGGGTTTTTGTTTTTGAAAGTGTTCTTTCCTTCTTGCTGCACTTGCAGCGTGTTGTGAATGAAGTGGAAGAGAGAAATGAGCTGAGCTCATTTAATTAGGTGAGTGGGTTGGGCCCACGGGCTCAGTTTAGGTCCGGTTTGATCGATTTAGCCTATTCGGCCCAATCTTAGGCCAAATTCTTTAAAATTAGTGTCAAAATTCTTGTTTTAATTTTTTCTATCATATTAAACCATAAAAATCACATTTCTAATTTTCTAGAATAAATTTTAATTAATGAGTTAATTGTTCATTAATTATTCAGGTTTTACAAACAAATCATTCTCTCCCTAAGGCATGCGTATGCATGGACCTGTGCACGTACGCACAAGTGTTTATTTTCAAAGAAAACGAGAAAACGTGCTATCGGTGCTAAACTCTGAGCCAGGCATTTAGCGCCAATAATGCCTCGGCGTCAAGTTCGAGTGGGGATTTAAAATTGAAAAAGAATGAAGTCGAGGGACTCACCATCACCACTCCCCCCACCAATCACCATCACCCATTCTCCCCAAATCTCTCTTTCCCCGTAACCTCCCCCTCCTGACCGTTACCCGAACCCTCTCCCCCATTTAATTTCCCTTGTTTCCTTCCATACCCACCCACCAACCATATCGTATCACCTATCTTTGAGGAAGCTATGGCAAATTATATATCGTTACGAAGCCCCGGATGTTAGCTTTCCAATGCAACTGAAACCGCTTCATTTGGACCTCTGTAGCTCAAGTTATGATCAATTTAGTGCGAAGAGGTCAGGCTAGACAGCTTTAGCAGTTCCTACAGTTTCTTGTATTCCTACCACTTTTGCATGCTTCCTTTCCATCCTCCAAGCCATTCCTGCCCTGTAATCCCTAAATTCACTTAACGCATATATCACGGTATTGAATGGTAATAAGAGAGGATTAATATTAGCAAATATAAGGCCAAAGAAGCATGTTTTCAATCCTAGCACAAATTTAGAAAGAAAAATGTAAAACCATGCAAATTGGTATGAATAAGTGTGTAAAGACTTGATAAAAACCAGTTAATTGAGCACAAGATAAATCATAAAATAGTGGTTTATCACCCTCCAACTGCCACAGAAGGGGATGACCCTCATTCCTTTACTGAGAGGGTTAATAGCATCCGGAGGTCGGAACAGATACTTGCAGACATATTCCTTTACTGAAAGGGTCCGATGACTCTGGGGGTTGTTGGAATTTATACAGTGCTTCATCATCCCGACAAGTAATTATTCTGAGGTTACTATAGATCGGGCAGTGATGATCCACTTTATTATTCTCGAAAATGAGGTGAAGGTGGAGCGAGTGATTCCACAGGATATATACAGCATTGCGTCCAATGCTCCACCCATGCCAAGCTAGCATTCTCGTGTCTCATCTACCGCCTCTGTGATGCTTCCAGAGTGTGCATTGAGTATGACACCCTCATTCCTATAGAGAGGCCTATCTCCAAGAAGACCATGGAGTATGCTCGAGAGTATGCACGAGCTCTGAGAGAGGAGCTAGTTCCCCCACCTCAGTAGGAGCAGCCTATGATGCCCCAGGGACACTATTTTCCACCCCAGGAGTACTGGCATCAGCTGACCTCCTCCATTGAGCAACTGAGAGTGAACCAAGACCGTCATCGAGCTCTCCTTCAGCAAGTTCTGGTAGAGCAGCAGAGTTAGCGCCAGGAGCTCACACAGATGAAGCTTGACTTTGGGTGACTGAGAGGATATCCAGGAGCTCAGCCCAACAAAGGAGACGACCACCAGGATGACTAAGATGGTTGAGTTTTTCTTATGCTACTTTTCTTTTTTCTATTTTTATTTGCTATTTTCTGTTTTCTGTTGCTTATCTTTATCTTTTGCATGACCTATAGTATTTCTAGTTTCTTAGGTATTTTAGTTTAATTCAGTATTCTTATTTTTGTTTTGAAAAGATGTCTCATGTACCACTCACTAAGCTTGAATTTAAAAAAAAGAAAAGAAAGTGGTATAATGCATAAGAAATTGAGTTTATATTCAGAGTTGTTTTATTCATTTAGATGTGGTGGTGTTTATCTGTGGTTTGAATGCATGAAAAGAACAGTGCATATTTAATTTTGGAGTAAAGGTTGTTAATTCATAAGGTACAAGAATTTAGAGAAGTATTATGAATTCTCTAAATTGAACAAGAATTTAATCCTTAAAGCAAAAGAAATAACAAAAGAAAAAGAAAATAAAAAGTAAGGCCCAAGGCTTTGAGTATCAATGGCTAGGAAGGTTAAGTATGATCAAAGGCTCAAAATAGTTATTTTCCTAGCCATATGCTTGTGGTGTAAATGTGTCAAAGAACTCTTGAGATAAAGCACTTAGAGTCAAAGCCAAGTGCAAATAAAGAGTATGCCAAAGGCTCTGAGCACCACTGAATGGGAAAATTCAATAGAAAAAATCAGAACTCAAAGAGTTTCCCAGTTAAGTACTTATAGTGTTTCTGTGTCAAGCAAAGTTTGAGACAAAACATTTAGAGTCACGGCTAGACTCAAAGTGCAAAGCACCAAAGAAAAGAAAAATAAAATATTGTGTTCAAGGATTAATCAGAAGTAAAAGAGAGAGAATTCATAATATTATCCGGATTCTAGTTTTGAAGGACATTAACATTCCTGAGTTTCAAAGGATAGTGAGATGGCGAAACTATTCAGGTTAATAGTGTCATTAACCCCACTCAAAGAATGGACAAGAGGTTAATTGAGAACTCAATTCTTAAGAAAACCCACATCTCAGGTTCATATTGTTTTCAGTTGCTTAAGGATAAGTAACAATATAAGTTTGGTGTGGTGATGCATGAGTATCTTTTCTATATTTTCTTAATAATTTAGATATAGATTTATTGAATTTTTATTAGATTTTGGTGTTTTAAGCTAGTTTGGACTCTATTTTGAGTTGCATTGTGGTTTCATTAATTTCAGAAAAAAGTTGGGCGAGTTTGACAGAGTCCGTGTAGAAGAAAAATGAATAAATTTGATGCTGTCAAGCTGGCCCTAGACGTTTTGCGCTAGGCGCCTCATTCTTCATGCTAGCTCTCTGTGAAGCTGGCAACAAATGCCATGACTTAGCATTTAACACCAAGTGCCTCGTAAAGTGTACCCATAACCGTGCGCTAAATGCCATTACCTGGTGTTTAGCACCAGGCATCCAGAAACCAAAGGAAAGCTCTCTGTCCGAGCAACGCCAAACGCCGAGATTGGCGTTTGGTGCCAGTAGCGCATTTTGGTGCTCCACGGAAGGCTTAGTTTTAGCTTTTAATTAATTTTTAAATAAAGAAAACAAAATCTTTTATTGTTTATTTTATTTTATTTTCAAGTCAATTAGGATTATATGTGAAAGGAGAAAAGATTCAGCCCTTTGGGCTGGCTTCTTTTCTTCTTCATCATTCTGTATTTTCAGAATTTTTTACAGCCCTAGGTTTTTTTCTGAGCCATGAGCAACTAAACCTCCTCTGTTTAGGTTAGAAGCTCTGTTATTTTAATGAATTAGTACCATTTTCACTCTTCTCTTAATCAATGCATTATTTTATTTTCAAGGATTGATTTCGTTCTTCATCCTAGGAATTAGAGTATATTGGAAGATAACTCTTTTTCTACTTGAATTCTTGTTGAATCTTTGAAAAGTTAAATCACTTGAATAATAGCTTGAAATCAACTCCTCACAATTCTCTAATTACCTGAATTTAACATGATACATGACATATAATCATCTTATCTTTGGACACTTAGGGTTTGTGTGGCTCATAAACTAGGATTGAACTTAAACTTCTAATTTAAATTAAGTGACCAAGAAATTGGCAGTTGATTTGGTTGGAAGAGATTAAATTACTAAGGAATTAAGTTTTTTAATCAATTAAAGTTTGCCACAAATTGAACCTTTGCATACATGATTAAAGTGAGTGATAAGAACCATTAATCCAGAAACTTAACATCTCCAAAGCTTTAACTGTTTTCTTATATAATTTCCACAACCCATTCACTGTTTGCTTACTTGAATTCTTTGAATTACTGTTTGATGCAATTTAGAACTCAAAACACTCTTATCTGCTTGTCTGCCTAGCTTAATCACTCAACTATTGTTGCTTGATCCATTAATCCTCGTGGAATCGACACTCACTCACCTGAGTTATTACCTGGTACGACTAGGTGCACCTACTGGTTAGTTTGTGGTATTCGAAATCTGCAACTAACTCCTCTTCCTCTCCTTCCCTCCCTTCCTCTCTCTCTCTCTCTCTCTCTCTCTCTCTCTCTCTCTCTCTCTCTCTCTCTTTTCACATCACATTGTGAGTCTGTTAAGTTTTTCTCTTCTTCTTACATAGACTCATCACTTGATCATCGCTGCAGTTTTATGTGAGTCTGTCACCGGAGCCCCTTTTTCCTAAGTACACCATTGTCTTCCTCCTCTATCTCTCTGTCTGAAGATAAGTTTTTCTTTCTCTCTTTCTCTCTCTCTCTCTCTCTCTCTCTCTCTTTCTCTCTCTTATTATGAATGATAGAATCTACATGTTGAATCTGTACTTAGTAAATTTGTGAATTTGTATTGTAATTTTGTTGGTGAAGTTGTGAATTTGTGTTGCGATTTTGTTTATATACGTCCAGTGTGTCTAATATGCATTTCATTGATTTCTGTCCATATTATGTAATAATATTTTTCATGATTGATTCCAAAATTATTTTATATAAAAATAAATATGTTTCATGATTGATTTTTTATTGAAGTGTGTATGTTTTCATTACATAAAGTTTATTTTGCATTTTTCATTTTAAATCATTATCGACTTTGGGTTCTAATTACTGATGTTGGCATGTTGCAATAGTTTATATATGTTGATTGAGAATTAGGGCCTTTGTAATTTTGCTTGATTCATATGTGTAATGGGTTTATTTGCTGATGTTGCAATAGTTTGCTCAACATTTTTAATCAGTGTTTTATATATGGTTTGCTTAGTTTTTTCAATTTTTTCAATATAGGTGCTTTAAGATTATTTCATAGCTAGTAATGTTAGAAAAGACACACAAAACAACAATGCTACTCCTAATGATATTGAGATTGAAATTCAAAGTAATGTTAATTCACTTCATGTTAAATTTGTAGTGATTAGACATTAGTTTTTTTTAATTTTATCTTATTTGACATTATATGTGTTCACATCCTGGGTCGAGCTATTCGATCCGGGATGTTCAGTAACAAAGCAACCAACCTCTTCAGGTCAGGCTATCCGACCTCTTCTCAAAGAGGTCGGCCAAATCGACAGAAAAGCCCAGAAAAGGGCCCAAATAGAGGAACACGACCTAAATCCAAAGGCAGTCCAAGCCTATAGAGATAAAGGCGGTTCCCTTGAAGATAAGCTGACCTCACCCAAAGATAAGATAAGATAACTAACTTATCTTATCCAAAAAGGTCACTCCACACCATTATAAATACACTGGAGCACCCAGGTATAACTCATACTCTGATTCTACATAAAAAACCTGCTTAATACCCTTGCTAACTTAAGCATCGAAGTCCCTTGCAGGTACCTTCCACCCTCCGGTGGTAAAGGATCAGCAGTGCAGCCAAGTTCAACAGGTCGGACATGACAGCTCCGGCCTCCACTCACATCCGGATACATCATCTCCGACCATCACAGAAGATCTCGTCCGAGATTGACCTACAGTTTCAGGTAACCCTCGGAACATTGGCGCCGTTGCCGGAGACCTTGGAAGTCATCCCATCACCATGGCAGACGATCATGACAACGACCACGATTCAGATATAGAGGATAGAACACCGCACAAAAACGTGGGCAATATGCTGAAAGATACCTCGGAATCTAACGGGGACAAAAACTCATCAAATCCGGGAGTGATAGAAGCGCTTCAAGATCGTTTAAAGCAACTTGAAAAGGAAACCCAGCACCAACGAGAAATTGGGAAGGATCTACCAAGAGAGGTAAGGCGACGCCGAGAATTAGAAGATAAACTTCTAAAACTCGAAACCGATCTCAAAGCCAAAGCTACTCGGTCCACCCCTGAGGATAACTCTCGCAAGGACCAAGATCCATTCACTAGGGAAATCATGAAGACCAAAATCCCTAAGAACTTCAAACTTCCGGATATGACTTTGTACGATGGCACTACAGATCCCAACCATCACCTCAGCAATTTCATAAGTAGAATGTACCTCACCGATGCCTCGGATGCAGTTTGCTGCAAAGCTTTTCCAACGACTCTCACAAAGACAACAATCAGATGGTTCGACAACCTACCTCCGAAGTCCATCTCAAGCTTTGATGACTTAGCCAAAATGTTCCTGGCCAGATTCACCATCTAAAAAGATAAGGCTAAGCACGCCCCCAGCCTATTAGGAATCAAGCAAGGAGATCGGGAAAGCCTTCGCAACTACATGGAAAGATTCAACAAAACATGCCTAGACATACAAAGCCTACCAACAGAGGCCGCCATCATGGGCCTCATCAATGGCCTAAGAGAAGGACCTTTTAGTCAATCTATATCAAAGAAGTACCCCACATCTCTGGATGAAGTGCAGGAACGAGCGGAGAAATACATCAACATGGAAGAAAATTCTCGACTAGGAGAAACCTCAAAATCCGGATTCACCTACCGGGACAAAGACAAAGAGTCCAAAAAGAAGGAAGATCGACAAGGGGAAAAAATTAAAAAATATTATAATTACACCCCTCTTAGGGTGTCCCTGGTGGACGTTTACAAAGAAGTCTGCCACACAGAAAAAATACCCCCAGCTTGACCACTCAAAGGCAAAAGAGGAGGAGGAAACCGGAATGAATATTGTGAATACCATCGAGTCCGTGGGCACTCCACCAATGAATGCTTTGACTTAAAAAATGTCATAGAAAAATTAGTGAGAGAAGGAAAACTAGATCGGTATCTGGCCACCCAGGACGATGAGCAAAGAAAAAGGAGAAGAGACGAAGAGGTTGGAAGAACCGAGCGATCACCTCGTACACCAGAAAGACATGTCCATATGATACACGGAGGGTTCGCAGGAGGAGGAATCTCCAAATCATCTCACAAAAGATATCTCAAAGAAGTATATCATATCGGAGGAAAGGAGGAAGCACCCGACATCCCCGCAATTACGTTTACCAAGGAGGATGCATCTGGCATCATCTCAGGACACAACGATCCCATGGTCATCACTATTATACTGGCAAATGCAAATCTCCACCGCACACTGATAGACCAAGGGAGCTCCACCGACATCTTATTCAAAACTGCCTTCAACAAGCTCGGCTTGGAAGATAAAGAACTCAAAGCATATCCAAACAACCTGTTCGGACTGGGAGACACTCCAGTGCAACCACTGGGATACGTCCCGCTACACACAACCTTCGGAAAAAGAAACCAATCCAGAACACTCAAAATAGACTACATCGTGGTCGACGTGAGTTCAGCCTACAACGCCCTAATAGGTCGGACAACATTAAATCAACTCGACGCAATAGTTTCAACTCCACATCTATGCATGAAATTCCCAACTGCAGAAGGGATAGTTACGATAAAAGCATATCAGAAGATGGTGCGCCGCTGTTATAACGAAAGTCTAAACCTCAGAGGCAGAGGGGAAGAATTCCACACAATCGAACTCGGTGGAGTTCAGAAGCAAGAAGAACTCCGTCCACAACCTGAAGGTGAAATAGAGAAAATCCAGATCGGAGACATCCCAGACAAAACAACCAATATTGGCACGACTCTAAAAGGAGACATAAAAGAATCACTCATACAGTTCTTACGAGACAACGTCGACCTCTTTGCGTGGAAGGCTGCAGACATGCCAGGCATAGACCCCAAGTTAATGTGTCATAAGCTAGCAGTCTACCCTGGATCTCGGCCAGTACAACAAAGGCGTAGAAAGCTCGGACTCGAAAGATCCCAAGCTGTAGAAGAGCAGGTACAAGCTCTATTGGAGGCAGGATTCATAAGAGAAGTCAAGTACCCACTATGGTTAGCTAATGTTGTCTTGGTGAAAAAAACAAACGAGAAGTGGCTAATGTGCACCGACTATACAGATCTCAACAAACCCTGCCCAAAAGACCCTTATCCACTCCCAAGTATCGAAGCTCTGGTAGATGCCTCCTCCGGATATAAATACCTCTCGTTTATGGATGCATATTCCATATACAATCAAATCCCCATGTATCCACCCGATCAAGAAAAAACCTCGTTTTTAACACCAAAAGCAAATTACTGCTACATCGTGATGCCTTTTGGTCTCAAGAATGCGGGAGCTACTTATCAAAGGCTAATGAATAAAGTCTTTTCAGATCATATCGAAAATGTCATGGAAGTCTACGTGGACGACATGTTAATAAAAACACAAAGTGAAGAGACATTATTGTCCGACCTGGACCAAGTGTTCGACACTATAAGGAAGCATGGCATGCGACTCAATCCTGCAAAATGCACCTTTGCAGTAGAGGCAGGCAAGTTCTTAGGTTTTATGCTCACACAAAGAGGAATTGAGGCAAATCCGGATAAATGTCAGGCCATACTCAACATGAAGAGCCCAACTTGTGTCAAAGAGGTACAACAACTCAACGGGAGACTGACAGCCTTATCCAGATTCCTAGCGGGATCAGCGATAAGATCTCTTCCCTTCTATGCTACTCTAAGGAAAGGAAAGAAGTTCAAATGGACAACAGAGTGAGAACAAGCCTTCCAAGATTTCAAAAGATTTCTAGGACAGCCACATATCCTATCTCAGCCACGAGAAGGAGAACCACTCATATTATACCTCGCGGTAGGGAGTCGGACAGTAGCCTCAGCACTAGTTCGAGAAGAGGACAGCGGGCAACAACCCGTATACTTCATCAGTAAAGCATTACAAAGATCCGAGTTGAACTACCAAAAAATAGAAAAGTTTGCCTATGCTCTCATACTAACATCTCGACGACTTTGCCCATACTTCCAAGCTCACACCATTAAGGTTCAGACCAACCAGCCCATAAAAGGGATATTACAGAAAACAGATCTAGCAGGCAAAATTTTACAGTGGGCAGTCGAGTTATCCGAGTTCGACCTCCAATATGAAGCTCGGACAGCCATCAAATCACAGTACTTAGCCGACTTCATTGCAGAATTTACAGACACTCCGGAAACCCCTACAGAATGGAATCTCTACGTGGACGGTTCCTCGAATCAGACTGGAAGCGGCGCAGGTGTGATAATTGAAAGTAATCAAGGAACCCAAATCGAACTCTCTCTCAAATTCGGGTTCCCTGCCTCAAACAACCAGGCAGAATATGAGGCACTACTAGCTAGTTTAAAGCTGGCTAAAGAGGTCGGAGCTCAAAGACTCATTATCTTCAGTGACTCACAAGTGATCACTTCACAAGTAACGGAGAGCTACCAAGCCAAGGACCCCAATATGAAAAAGTACCTGGGTAAAACCAGGGAACAGCTCGGACAATTCCAGGAATATGAGATCCGCCACATACCCCGCGAACAGAATGCCCGAGCTGACGCACTCTCAAAACTAGCCAGCACCAAACCAGGAGGCAACAATAGAAGCCTCATCCAGAAAATACTACAGAACCCATCAATCTCAGAAGAGGAAAAAGTCCTAGCCATAACAGGTCTAGATCAAGGATGGATGACTCCTATAATTAACTACCTCAAAACAGAAACACTTCCTACAGATGAGAAGGAGGCAAAAAGGTTAAAACGGGAGGCACAATACTACACCATCATAAACAATACTCTATACAAAAGAGGAATTTCAATACCATTGTTAAAATGTGTACCGACTTCCAACATGAAGGAAGTTCTAGAAGAAATACACGGTGGCATCTGTGGCAATCATCTCGGAGCACAAGCGCTCACCAAAAAAGTACTCCGGGCAGAATTTTATTAGCCAACTCTACAAAAGGAGGCCACAGAGTTCGTAAAGACATGTCCACCATGTCAAAAATATGCCAACTTTCACATCGCCCCGCCAGAGGAGCTCATCAGCGTAACCTCACCTTGGTCATTTGCAAAATGGGGACTCGACCTTCTCGGACCCTTTCCTCAGGGGTCGGGACAAGTTAAATTCCTCATAGTAGGGGTAGACTATTTCACAAAGTGGATCGAGGCAGAACCCCTAGCTAACGCTACTGCTCAAAGAAGTCGAAAATTCCTATATAGGAACATCGTCACAAGGTTCGGGGTCCCATACTCCATCACCACAGACAATGGCACCCAATTCACAGATGCAAGCTTCAGAAAATTAGTAGCCGACTTGAACATAAAGCACCAGTTCACTTCCGTCGAACATCCCCAAGCCAATGGACAAGCCGAAGCTGCCAACAAAGTCATATTGGCTGGGCTAAAACGGAGATTACAAGACGCAAAGGGAGCTTGGGTTGAAGAACTCCCACAAGTCCTATGGGCATATCGAACAATGCCACATTCCACCACAAAGGAATCACCCTTCCGATTAGCATACGGAACGGAGGCAATGATCCCAGTAGAGATTAAGGAAGGGTCGCCTAGAGTAGTTCATTACAATGAAGAAGCCAACTCCCAACTTCAAAGGGAAGAGCTCGACCTACTTCCTGAAATCCAAGAAAGAGCTCGGATCAGGGAAGAAGCACTAAAACGTCGAATGGCTTCCAGATATAATCAAAAGGTAGTGCTAAGAGGTTTCGCTGAGAATGATCTCATCCTAATCCGAAATGATATCGGAATGACTCGATCCGGAGAAGGAAAGCTGGCAGCAAACTGGAAAGGACCCTACCGAGTCATAGAAGTACTTGGGAAGGGCTACTACAGACTGTCCGAACTCGAGGGGCGAGAGCTTCCCAGGTCATGGCACGCCTGCAACCTAATAAGGTACTATAGCTAGGAATGGTAAGGGATCTCAGCATAGGGTGTACTCTTTTTCCTGAAAAAGTTTTTTAATGAGGCACCAAGTTGAGATCCACAAATTATCTGACTCAAAAAGATAAAAACTCCACATGTACATATTTGCATTTTCTTTTAAATAAAATATGTTTATATATTCTACAAATGCTCAAGCCGCATTAATCTAAAACATTCATTGTTCGATTATAAAGCAACAGATCGGCAGAAAGTGAAAATCGAATTCACTGCACGATCACGATAAAGACCAGCAAAGATGAAAACCAAATTCATCTCAAGGTCGATTAAACAAGGATTGAACTCACCTTCTATAAATCGGCAAAGATGAAAACAGAATAATGCAAGAAGTTATCAAAAGTGATCCGGAGAAAAGACCTGACGAGGTCTTAATGGATTGCTAAATAATAACTTAAAGACTGGCCGACGTTAAGAAGTCGGACCAAGTCAAACCAAGTTATAAGTAAACCCTGGAAAGAGGTCTGGCCAACCCTATAAAAGAGGATTACTTTAACTTAGAAGGGCCCGACATGACGAAATCGGCCCAAAACATAAAAGTTATAAAAGTAATCCCTGAAAGAGACCTGAACAAGGTCCAAGAAAGAGGATTACAAAAATAACTTAGAAGGGCCCGACATGACGAAGTTGGCCCAAAACATAAAAGTTATAAAAGTAATCCCTGAAAGAAACCTAAACAAGGTCCAAAAAAGAGGACTACAAAAATAACTTAGAAGGGCCCGACATGACGAAGTCGGCCCAAAACATAAAAGTTATAAAAGTAATCCCTGAAAGAGACCTAAACAAGGCCCAAGAAAGAGGATTACAAAAATAACTTAGAAGGGCCCGACATGACGAAGTCAACCCAAAACATAAAAGTTATAAAACTAATCCCTGAAAGAGACTTGAACAAGGTCCAAGAAAGAGGATCACAAAAATAACTTAGAAGGGCTCGACATGACGAAGTCGGCCCAAAACATAAAAGTTATAAAAGTAATCCCTGAAAGAGTCCTGAACAAGGTCCAAGAAAGTGGATTACAAAAATAACTTAGAAGGGCCCGACATGACGAAGTCAGCCCAAAACATAAAAGTTATAAAAGTAATCCCTGAAAGAGACCTAAACAAGGTCCAAGAAAGAGGATTACAAAATAACTTAAAAGAACCCAACGCAAAGAAGTCGGTCCAAAACATAAAGCTACAAAAATAATCCCTGAAAGAGACCTAAAAAGGGGTCCCAAAAAAAAAGAGAGGATTATCAACAACAGCTCGGACAAAACCGACATAATGAAATCGGCAACTTCAGCGTGATACAACAAAAAGTTCTAACATTCCCAAAAAAACTAGAAAGGTGCCAAGATAAGTGCATACAGACGTGATATAAAAACTGCTAGCTATAATAATGGCAAGCTTCAGAGGCCACCAAAATCAGCCCCAAAAGCTTGAAAATTGCTTTGTTTTTTAAAATAAAGTTGCTAAATAAGCAACCAAGAGAGTGTCAACAGTCAGCAAAATACCATTTACAAAAAATAAACAGTTCAAAAGCCCACAGATAGGGCCATACACAAATAACTAAAGAGGATCCAGAGGCTTCCCAGAAGCAGCATCAACATGGGGCAAAAGAGGACGAGTCTGGAGGGTACAGCATCCACCGTCCCATCATCTCGATTCAATATCTGACAATCAGGCTCGGGTTTGAGATGACTAATCCCACCAGGAGGAGCTGAAGAAGTTAGCACAACAGTGGCTTTGGCAACTAGCACAGGCAGAGGTTCAACATCGTCGTCATCAAGGTCGTCAGGAACAATCTTGCCCTCCTTCACGACATTGTCCAGGCTAAAAAGAGTAAGGTCGACCTCGGGAGCAAGAACTCAAACCTGCTCCTTCAAGTTCTCATAAGCAGCATTCACACTGCCCACGAGGTGACCCTAGAGCTCGGAATAATCAACTCAGGCCGATTCCAACTCCTCCCTAAGACGCATCACTTCCCTATAGGATGTGACGTAGCTATCCTTGTGCCTTAATGCGGTGTCTTCAGCCAACTTCACGGAAGCCGCCAAGGCCATAGAACTAGCCTTTTCACCCTCTAATTCTTTCTCCACCTTCACCAACTTTACCTCCAGCTTCTCCTTCAAACCTTTTATTCTATCAAACTCTGCCTTAGCCTCTAGCATGAAAGATTTTGTAGCATGAATCGGGATACCCTGAGCAGTTCGAAAAAGAGCCGCACCCATATGAGCCATCTTCACACTACTTCTAGTTATGAACTCCAGGTGATGAAGAATGGACACATCATCCATTGGAAGACCTCCATAGGGGGCAATCTGTTCGTCGACAAACTCAAGGGCATCAAAATCAGGGGCATCAAGGTTAAAAGGCTCATATGTTTTTTGCTTTTTTGGAGGAGGAGCGCCAGCACCAGCAGCTGAAGTTTGTGGAGGGTCAGTCAGACGAACCCGGGGAGTAGGGATCACCCTCCTCGGCCCAGGTGAACTCGGCACGGATGGCTTCGATTGAACCTGGAATGATCCCTCTCCGGCCGCTTTGGCCGAGATGTTTTGGGCGACAGTAGCCTTCCTGGCCCTCTTGAAGGCCTTCATAGATTCATTATTTTTAATCATATCTGCAAGCAACACATAACAGTGAGAAATCAAGTTACAAATCAGAAAAGAGCTTGCAGAAAATAAAATCAACAGACAAAGAAAGGAAATCGATCACCACCCAGCTCAGCTCGGAGAAGTGAGGGGTCCCCTAAGAATTTCTTGGTATCAAGATAAGGAGGCTCCCCCCAATTCTCCTCCAACACAGTCACAAAGGCCTGCTCGGCCTCATCCAACATCTCCTATGAATACCTCGACACAACAACATTCTTTTGCCACTCTAAAGGAAAAGTAGGCTCATCATTCTCATCCAGAAAAAAGGGGCGAGCTCCTTCAACAGCTCAGACCTTGAAGAAATAGTTCTTAAAATCACAAAATGACTCGTCATACATAGAAAAAACTTTCTTCCCTTGCGAAGCTCGGAAAGAAACCCAGGCAGCCTTTTTCTTCACTACCCCAGGTTTTGTCAAGACAAACAAATAAAAGAAAAGGGATTGCGAGGCGTCAAGTTCACGACACAACAATTGAAAGATCTTTATAAAGCCCCAAGAATTGGGGTGAAGTTGGGATGGAGCTACATTGCAAGACCACAACAGATTGGTCTCAAAACGAGTAAAAGGAATGGTGATGCTCATCTGGCCAAAGAAGAAATCGTATGCATAGAAAAAAGGACGGTCTCTAGCAACTCAAGTAGAGAAACAAACTCTCTCTTTAGAAGTAGGAGGTACAAGCACATAATTCTTTTCCTCACTATCACTATTACAAACCCTATGAAATTGCCTAAGCTGCTGACAAAATTCAGAATCAACCAAAGAAACACATAAAAGAACCATCGAATCCACCCAATCAGCCATGCCCTCAGGGACTTAAGAAGATGTTTCAACAATGTTCTTGCGAGAAGACATGAGGTCAACTAGTCCTACAGCAAGAAAAGAAAAAAATGGATTACTAACCCAAACATCTCGGATAAAGTCAAAAAACATATCAGAACAGCTTGGACAAGCATGACACCAGAGCAATACAAGCAACAAAAGAAAACCCCAGGACCCACACTAAAGATCTAGGGGCATCCTTTGGAGGCAACTTATGGAACAAGGACTCAGAGAAACCTACAAGTCTACATCTCTACACATCTTAACAGGAAGATAACACTCTGAGAAGAAAGTCACGAGCTACAAATCAAATAAAGTCATCAAAATAACTACCTCCCAAATTCATAGTCGCAGACGGAACTACCAAGCAACGAAAGTATCAACAAGAAGTCATCAAAGACGCCACCTTTTTCAGAAAATAAACACCCCAAACAAACAAGCCACTAGAAAAAATCGTTACTTTTTACAAAGGATCATCAATAAAATCATCAACAGAGCGAAAGTCATCAAAAGGAGCAACCTTCTGGGAAAAGTAAAACAGGTTCATAAAAAACCAGAAAAACATGCAGCACAGCGACAAGCGAGCACGACCATGCAAAAAGATTCAAGCTTTCCAAACATGAATTCAAAACCAAAACTTTAACAAGAACCAAAGGCAAAAACGACGAAAGAAGCACAAAAAAAGAAAAACCAACCTGAACGAAGGAAGAAGCTTCAAAGGAGATTGAAGATGGAAAGATGGAATCACCCAGAAAATCACCGAATAATGCCGCAACGCAAGAAAGGCAAAATGTAGGTAAAAACAGAAAGCGAGAGAGTGAAGGGAGAAGTTACAAAGAAAAACAAAGAAGAGAAACCGTTTCTGATTGCAAAATTCAAAATAAAAAGCCAAGGGGAACAAGGCTATTAAAACCAATTAATGAAGGTATTAAACCCTCGCACGTTCCCAAGAGCAGAGCACTGATATAGAAGAGCGCGCTTTCAGAGGAAAACGTTCCACATTCAAAAAAAAAATTTTACAAGGAAAGAAATCGACAAATGCTCGAGTTCGGCTTCACTAGAGAAGGATCGAAGTCAAGGACACGACCTCAAAAAAGAAGACTGAACTCAAGCAGGAGAACTGTTCACACCCTAGGTCGAGCTATTCAATCCGGGATGTTCAGTAACAAAGCGACCGACCTCTTCAGGTCAGGCTATCCGACCTCTTCTCAAAGAGGTCGGCCAAATCGACAGGAAAGCCCAGAAAAGGGCCCAAATAGAGGAACACGACCCAAATCCAAAGGCAGTCCAAGCCTATAGAGATAAAGGCGGTTCCCTTGAAGATAATTTGACCTCACCCAAAGATAAGATAAGATAACTAACTTATCTTATCCAAAAGGGTCACTCCACACCATTATAAATACACTGGAGCACCCAAGTATAACTCATACTCTGATTCTACATAAAAAAACCTGCTTAATACCCTTGCTAACTTAAGCATCGGAGTCCCTTGCAGGTACCCCCACCCTCTGGTGGTGAAGGATCAGCAGTGCAGCCAAGTTCAACAAGTCGGACACGACAGCTCCGGCCTCCACTCACAGCCGGATACATCATCTCCGACCATCACAGAAGATCTCGTCCGAGATCGACCTACAGTTTCAGGTAACCCTCGGAACAATATGAATTTTATGTTTGTATTTTAATTTATGTATAAATATTAATTTATATATGAATATGTATATTTTAAAGTGTTATTTAATTGTTCTAGGGTGGGTAGGGATGAGGATTGTACCCGCAGGAGAGGGTTAGGGTACAGCATTCTACTATTCACAGGTATAGGTGGGGTGGGTAGTTGAGAAGCTTAAGGACAGCAGGACAGGGCTAGGTAGGGCAAAACCCAGCCCACTGCTAACCCTATACGTGGTGGATTAGTTTTTGACCTGTTTAGTTAGGAAATACCGTAGAAAAAAGTAGTTGTTTTTAAAGTAGAATAATTTCTCATTGATAGCAATATTTATGGAGATTTGTTTTTATTGAAATTTACACTCGACAATTTTATTTGTTAGTATCATATTTATTATTGAAGTCAAAACAATATGATCAATATTGTTACCTGTTAAAATTTCACATTTTATGACATGATTTTCAAGTTTGCAAACTTATAAACTTATGTCATTAGTCATTACAAAAGGTATTAAGTTGGTTAATATTCCTTGATAATATTTTTGAAACACCATCGTTGAGTATTAGTTTGTGGGAAGAGAAATCAATAACAACTGTTGTTATTCAATATATAATTTATTCTATTATAAAATAAATTATTATTTACTGAATTGTTAAATACATTTTCTTCTAATTTCTTAAACTATTTTATTTAGCAATGTTCTCGTACAGTATACGGAGTAATTAATAAAAATATATAAAATTTTATTAAAAATTAAATAAAAATATATATAATAATTATTACTATAAATATTTTATAAAGTTATAATTAAAATCATAAGATAACAATTTTTAACATTGAAAATATTAAAAATAATTGGTATATTTGTTTTAACTAATTTGAGTTGGTTGAGTAGTCATCTCACTCGTCCACTTAAGGAAATATTAGGGTTTCGAATCTCGTCTTATGTATGTAACAACTCATTGGCTAGCGATAGACCCTTAATAAATGGAATTTCAATTCATGGTGGATTAGTTCTCGGTTTGTCGAGTTGGAAAATACAGTAAAAAAAATAGTATTGTCTTGAAAGTAGAACAATTCTCATTGATAGCAATACTTGTGGAGATTTGTCTTTGTTGAAATTTAAATGTGACAACTTTATTTGTTGGTATCATTGATGAGTCCATATTTGATGGTGTATTTTGACTCAATTTGGATGGATTCTAGCACATGAACTCACACTCAAATACCAAAATAGCATACTTTTATGTTTGATCCCTAATTTGATCTTAAGTGTGAAAACATGCAATTTTGTGCTTTAATAGAGCAATTTAGTCCCACCTTTGTGCCATTCGATGCCGTGATATGGTTTGTGAGTGATTTCAGGCCTTGAAGGCAAGAATGGAAGGATAAAAGTGGAAGAAAGCATGTACAAGGGAGAAAACATGAAGAAAACAAGGAAAAGCACACACAGCAAAGTGTGCATGCGCACAGCCTTGTGTGCACGCGCACAGACAAGAATTTCCATGTGTGCGTACGCACGCACCTGTGCGTACGCACGCACCTGTGCGTACGCACAGGTCAATTCTCAGCCGAGTGTGCGGACGCACGTATCTGTGCGTCCGCACAGGTCCCTGCACGTGGTTGCATTAAAGAAACGCGTGCCTTACGATTTTTGAGGGCTTTTGGCCCAAAATTTTGAAGGCTTGAGGTTGAAATTGGAGTGATATATAAGGGAGATTCAACACATATGAAAGAGAGCTTTTTTTTAATTAGGTTTTATTTTAGTTTTTCTTAGTATTAGGAAGCTTCCATAGGAGTAGGAGTAGGAGTAGTGTAGCTTTTCTCTCTTAGAGTTTAATTTTCATTTCCATTGTAGTATTTTATAGAAGCTTTTCTCTTGGATTTTGCATCTCTAATTGTAAGTACTCTTTAACTCATCTTAATTAAAGCATTTTCATTTCCTTTTGGTTCAAGTTACTTTGTTCATATTGCAATTTTGTATTTCTTGAAGTTTTGATTGATGAATTTTACATTTCATGCTTCCTTTAAGTTTGATTGCTTGTTTATGTTTGATTTTGTGGATAGTTGGTTATAGTTTTACATTTACTTTGCAAATTTCTATGCTTTACTTTTATGCACACAAGGTGTTTGTGAAAATGCCAACTCTAGGTTTTGAGTAGATTTTCCCACCCTGGCTTGTAGTTTGAGTTTCTAGGATACTAGAGTCATAATGTTCGACATTTAGTAGTAATTCTTGGGTAGTTAGTTGACTCTTGTTTCCATTGACGCTAACCTTTTATCAACTAGTTTGGTAAGTTGGTTAGGACTTATGGATTAAGGTCAATTATGCTTGCTTGACTTACTCCTCGATGGTTGGGGTTGACTAGGCGAGATTGACTCATGATAATTACCATAGTTGTGGTTATGGCAAGGATAGGATTCCTTAGATCCTCAATCCAAAGTCAAGGCTCTTTATTTGCATTGTCACTAGTTTTGATCCTATTTCTCTTTACTTGCACAAATTACAATTTTGAGCATTCCTTAGTTCTTTATTGCTTAAGTTCTTTTAATCTTTTATTTCTTTCTTGAAAATCCTCTTTTCCCTCTTCACAACCGAAAGAAGTAACATTTCATTTGCGTTCCTAGGGAGAACGACCCGAGGTTTAACTACTCTCGGTTTATATTTTGTTTTGAATTTAAAACATTTGATTTGAGCATTACTTGTTAGCTAGGAACTATACTTACAACACCAATCTTACTTTGAGATTAAATTCCTAGTCGACGGAAATGTTCACACATCAAATTTGGCGCCGTTGCCGGGGATTTGCAAACGGTGTTATATCTTTTGGTTGTTGTGAATATGTTAATTGTTTAAATAGCTCATTTTGGTTGTTTGTTTGTTTTTGTTAGTAGATTCTTGTTCATATTTTCTTAATGATTTTTTCACGCCATTGCCGTAATGCACCCCAATGGAACCCAAACACTTACCTTCGCAGTCACCAATCTTACACACCACACCCTCACTACATACAAAACCAAAACCCTTACCCTCATGAGTTTGATTGTCAACCTTCATCCCCTCAATCCTCATCTTCATACATGGATCAAGCCACACAAAAAGTACTTTTCATGCTCATTCAAGAACAACAAGAGTTCCAAAAGAAGCAAGAGCAAGTCATGTCTACCTTAGCCAAGGATTTGGGTCATTTAGCTTCATTGCGTTCATGCCACAAGCAAGAAACTCTAGTAGATGAATGTGTGGAACCAAGTGAAAAGTGTGGAGTGAAAGAAGAATTGCAAAATCAAGTAGAAGATGTCAAGTCACAAAATGAAGTGCAAGAGGAGATAAATAAAGAATGGATAGGAATTGATCAAGAGGATTCCATCATTCAAGATTTTTTGTCCAACTTGGGTAATTCCTTCTATGACCTTCATGAACCTCCTTTATCGGATTTGGAAGGAGGTGTTGATGTGAACTTCATACAACCTCCAATTTTTTACTTGAGTGATAATGAAGAAGATTTAAAAGAGGTTGAGGAAAATTCTATTTACCAAGAAGTGAAGATAGTTGTGCAAGAACAAATGGAGCGGGCGAAGACTTCTCTAACAAGATTTCTAGGCCCACATCAATATGCCGTTGTAGAGACAAACGGTCAACTTCGAACCTTTCTTGGAGTAGTGGATGGTGAAAAGAAGAATGTTGATTGGCTAAAGAATAGGAAGTTCATTATCGGAGCCAATCCAACATTTAGAGCTCAATTTTGGTGCAAGAGTCACTTTAGTGGATTCCGGGGAGTGCACAAGCATGTCAATGGTGATAGAGGAACTCAAGTACGGGATCCAGGCATTAATTTCAAGAATCAATACTTAAGGATCCTTGTTACTAGCTTGAAGTCTCTTATAAGTTTGATGCAACTTAATTGGGACCCCGGAGGTCGAATCGATAGCAAACTTGGTTGGAGATTCAAGGAGGAGTGGAAGCATAAACCACCCTAACAAGGATCTCCTCACCAAGTCCAACTTAGGACTATAAACCAAAGTGCTAGGTGGGAGACACCCCACCATGGTAATATCCTTCTAACCTTCTCTCTTTTAGCTTTTGTTTCATGAAAAATTGGTTGGTTTGCTTGGTTGGTTATTTTATTTTGATGTTTGTTGAGTAATTTTAGTAAAATAAGGTGTTTTTGGGAGTTTCGTGATGTTTTGGGGCTTGAAAACCTGCTTGGAATGTCAGTTTTGGTGCCCTAGAGCCAAAATTTTTGTTGCAAGAACAGAGACCTGTGCGTGCGCACAGCTCCCTTGTTTTCCCATCCCTGTGCGTCCGCACAGCCGTGTGCGCATGCACACCCCAAAAGCCCCCTCTGTTCGTAGCACACGCATGGCTTGTGCGTGTGCACACCTCCTTCTTTTCCCTCCTATGCGCCCGTACATCATGCGTGCGGCCGCACACGTCCCTTCTCTCTTAAAAAAAAAAACCTGTGCGATCGCACACCCTCTGTGTGCCCGCACAGCTTGAACAACATCCCTCTGTTCGCAGCGTCCGCACCTCTTGTGCGATCGCACGCCACCCCCTCTCCTCTGCTGTGCGAGCGCACACTCTTTGTGCACCCGCACAAGTTGCGTTTCACCTCCTGCTCGAAGCGTTCGCACGCTTCTGTGCGCGCGCATGCCTTCCTTCTTTCTCCCCTGTGTGCATCCGCACACGACCTCGTTCGTCCGCACAGGTCTATATTTGAATGTTAATTCGAAAAGAGAGGGAGAGTCGTGTTTCAGTTTCCCCCAAACCCTTCCTCTCTTTCCTCTGAACACACACTCACCCAACCCCTTTCTTCCCCCCTCTCCCCTCCGCAACCAACCACTGCTGGCGACGACCATATTGCTGCCGCCGACTCTCTCTCTCTTTCTCTCTTTCTTTCTTTCCTTCTTCTTCTCTCTCTCCTCTACATTTCCCTTTCTCTCTCTTCCCTGTCTCTGCCACCGTTTCGCGACTCAGCCCTAGCCTGTGCCACTGCGACTATCTCCACCTCGCCCTCACCTGTCTTCATCCTTTTCTCCCTCAAGCATTGCAGGTTCGAGAACAATTTCCCTTCCCCCAGTTCCTCTTCTCTTCTGCTGGATTATCTTTACTGCTTCCTTTTACTTCTGTCTTTAATTTTAGCTTTAGAATTAAGTGGTATTAGGATTAGATGAGTTGTGTTTACTGAATTGGATACTGTTGATTGACTGGCTGACTGTTTGGATTGATTGCTGAGACTAAATGCTGCTGCTTTTGCCTGCACTATAATTGCTATAATGTATATTAAAATGTGACTGCTATTCATTATTATTGCACATATCATGCTTGTCAGAATGCCTGAACAGAGTTTTTGATCCAATTTTTATGTCTGATCATCATAACTTTTGAATTTCCTTCCATTCTGCATCACTACTTCATAACTGTGCACTTTTCTGCTGATTTGAAATGTTGCCTGAGATGACTTCTGCACTCTATTTTCATGCTGGAATATAAAACTAATATTCCTTTCTTTTTGCTTTGTGATTTTCTTGTTTGATACCAATCTTGCTGTGCTTATCATCCCATGTTAATTAACCTGTACCTATGCACTTGTTTTTGTTTTTGACACTAAATTGGATCGAAGGTTGTTGCTATCATCCTTATGTTTGGTGCTTGTGAATGCATACCATGCTAAATCACCGCACTATGTGCTGACTGCTGTACTTTTCTGTTTTGACACCAAACATGCATTAAACTTGAATTTTTGAAACCTGTTTAGTACCCTTTGCAATAGTACGCATAATGTGGTTTTGTGAATTGATTAAGTTCATGTTCATGTATTTTTAACATCAATGACAATCTATATAGCAAGTTGCGCCTTTATCTTTTTGAGTAATGCACCTTGTTTTTCAAGCGAGCGCTGCTTTGGCCAAAAGGCTATGTACATGCGGTCATTTTCTGTGTCTCAACATGAATATGCAATTCTTTCACTGTGACTTTGATTTTTTGCCTTTTTTGCTGATTTTTCGCAAACTCTTCTCATTTTACAAGCACAATTGCAATAATCAAATTCTTCAAAACTCAATTCACAGACACAATACACCTAAGTCCTATGTATGCTTTCATTGTTTGTTCATTCATTTCTTTATTACTTAGGTTGCTTGATCATACAAAATCATTTTCTTTTGGACCTTTGAGCTGCTTATTACATGTTTCCCATTGCTTGATGTTTGTTTATCTGACTGGCCCTTAATTGAATTGTTCGATTATATCCTTCTTCTTTCTGTGATTTTATCTGTTCCTGGAGTTGTATTCTGTTTTTGTCTTTTTCAGGATGGGCCACAAGGGAAAGGAGAAAGCCAACCCCTTGGCTCGTCCTCCTCCTCCCGTGCCGCCAAGTGACCATCCGGACACTTTCATCAATTTCGAGGCCCAAGAGCAATATAAGAAACTAGAAAAGCGCGCCTTTCATTATGAGAGGAAGCTAAACCTGCCTGAGAAGTATACGGATGCCATTCTAAACAGAATTAATTTTTACCATTGGAAATTCGTAAAATTCGATCCGGTGGAAGTAAATGAACACCAGGTCAAAGAATTTTACGCAAATTTCCTCAGGATGGATGCCCAAACCGTTTTTCTGAGAGGTGTCACCTTGGACACCTCTAATACTGCTTTAGAGGCCCTCTTGGACATTCCGCATATTTCTCCGGCTAGGGACGCTTACACTCAAATAATGACAGACGTCACCACGGGCAAAGTTTCTTTGGATGCGGTCCTGAAAAAGATTGGCCAGCCTGAGGCTAAGTGGGAATATAGCAAGGGAGAGCAGCCTGTCCATGCGAGCATTGCGTGCACAGACCTCAACCCAGAGGTAAGGATCTGGCCGTAGATCATTGCCGATTATATCCTTCCAAGCATGCATGCCACGCATATCAGAATTCGTGTGGCAGTGATACTATGGGCCATTCTGGAGGGGAAGAGGATCTCTGTTCTTCCCCTAATTAGAGAGTCGATGATGAAGGTGAACCTACAGTAGAAATTCAACATTTCCTTCCCATCACTCATCACCAGATTAGCAGTCTTATCTGGTGTAGAGAGACGCCCAATAGACCGAACGTCTGTTTACATCAGTAAGTAGCCTTATCTGCCATACGGAGATTACGACGGGCCACCTCAGAAGAAGAGGAAGACATCTGAGCCTTCATTAGCCACAGCAGAGCCATCGGTAACTCCCACAGCACCTGTACCTACACTCCGACCTCAGACACCGTATGAGTTGTGTCGAGATATACTCCAGGCCGTGCACCGTTACGAGCGCTGCAACGCTCACCGCTTTCAGTGGATAGTGGCGAAGTTTGAGGGTAGAGACCCTGGGCCACCTCCTCCTGATACACCAGAGCCAGAGGCCAAAGAGCTTGCATTGGAGGAGCCAGCAGCTGAAGCTGGCCAGGTCGGCGAGCACGAGGACCGGAGACCGGCAGAGACTACGGTTGAGGGGGTGGTAGTTGAGGAGATAGTAGCTACGGAGCATGGAGTTGAGGGGCAGAAAATTGAAGAGCTTACGGAGCATGGAGTTGAGGGGCAGACAGTCGAGCAGCCCAGAGACGTCGAGCAGGCAGCTGGACCTGAGCAGCGAGTAGAGATGGTAGTTGAGACACCAGACCAGACACTAGAGTAGCCGCGAGCTGAGGCCGCGCCAGTGACATCGCGAGAGTTGATTGTTGACGTCGGGATTTCTGTCAGTAAAGAATGTCATAAAAATAGTCGCGTTGTAGATATAGTCTCTAAACCGACAAAAATCCCTTCGTACAAACGTTTTGGTTGTCACAAGTAACAAACCCGTTAAAAATTGTTAACCGAGTATTCAAACCTCGGGTCGTCTTCTCAAGGAACTACGAGGAAGTATGTTCTTATTATTGGTTATAAAGGTTGTAATCGGGGTTTAGAAGGTGAGAAGCAAGTAATTTAAATGACGAGTGAATTAAATGGCAATTAAAAATAAATAATAACTGTAAAACAACTTTTGGCAAGATAGGGGAAATTAGAAGTCCAACTTAGTTATCCCTCTCAACAATAATGAAAGTTGTATTTTAATTCCACTTGGTCAACCCTTGCCAGGGCAAAGGAAAGTCAAGGGACTAATTAATTTGACCTTTGAATCCTAATTATTTCCTAAGAAAAGGTTGGGATTATTTAGGTTCAGCTCAATTAGCAAAATAACGATTATCAATTATGTTGAGTTTAATAACTGTTGAGTTACTAAATTCTTAACCAATACCAAAAGGGGGAAAAGTAAATTGCTAGAATAATGAAAGTATCCTTAGATGGGAAGCAATGGCAACTTAAATCAAAGAGAACAATTATAAACTGAAAATACCTCAAATATCACTAATTCAAATAGAGATCTGTAACAAGGAATAATTCATAAATCAAATTATAATAATCAATTCAAATGTTAGGATAAAAGTAAAACTAAAATAAAAGAACATTAAAACCTGGATCCAGAGTTACTCCCAAAACAAGAAGAAGTCCTAAATCCTAAGAGAGAGAGAGAGAGAATCTCTCTCTAAACTAAATCTAAATCATGAAAACTAGAAATTGGCGAGCTCTCTCTGAATGGATGCATTCCTCCACTTTATAACCTCTGGTCTATGCTGTCTGTACTTGGATCTGGGCCAAAAAGGGCTTCAGAATTCGCTGGGGGCGTATTCTGTAATTTCTAGTGCGTGGCCTCTGTCACGCGTCCGCGTGGGTCACGCGGTCACGTCATTCGGAGCTTTTCCTTGCCACGCGGTTGCGTCAGTCATGCGACCGCGTCATGTGCATTCTGCTTAAGGCGCGCGGTCGCATCAGTCATGCGGCCGAGTCGCTGCTGATTCGTGCTTGGCACACGATCGCGTCATCCATGCGATCGCGTGGGTACCAGTTTCCTTAAAGCTCCGTTTTGCTTTCTCCTTCTATTTTAGTATGTTTCCTTTTTCATCCTTTAAGTCATTCTGCCTTTAGAAAATCTGAAACTACTCAACACACTAATCACGGCATCGAATGGAAATAAAGGTAATTAAAATAATTAATTTTAAAGCTTAGAAAACATGTTTTTCATTTACATCACACAATAAGGAAGGGAAAGTAAAACCATGCAATTAATGTGAATAAGTAGGTGAAGGATTGTATAAATCACTCTAATTAAGCACAAAAGAACTCATGAAATATGGGTTGATCAACCTCCCCACACTTAAACACTAGCATGTCCTCATGCTAAATCCAAGGTAAATAATTAAGGTTAAAGTGATGGAATGTTATGAAATGCAACCTACGCTAAATGCATCTACCTAATAAGTCATGCAGTTCTAATTCATCCACTCATATATAAAACCTACATGTAGTCAAATTATTTCACATTCTCAAGGAGATATATATACATATATAGCTAACCCTCAAATAATAAAGCAAATGAGATGACAAAAAACTTGCAAGACAATCAGAGATAAATGTTAATGAGCTTTTGAACCCTCACTGGATTTTGTGTTTTCTCTCTAATCACTCAGTGTTTTATTGGGTTAATCACTCTATTCTTCTTTTTATTCTTTCTTTCTATAACCTTGTTTTTCGTCTAACCAATCAACAATTATAGAACATATTCATACCAAAACTCATGAGGTCTTTAATTAAGGTTGTAATGGGGTCAAGGCAAAGGGTAAGGATATATGTATAAGGCTAAGTGAGCTAATAAGTGAATCCTTAATTAGATTAAGATCTCATCTAACATACATACTTAGTAAAACAATGCTTCTTTACCTATTCTCCCTATTTTCTCACTTTTGATGTCACATGCTCATGTTTCAATTCTTGTTTTTATTCCATGTGCATTGCTTTTTATTTTGCATTGGGGAGTCCTTTTTGTATCCCCTTATTTACATGCTTGAAAACTAACTTTTTTTTTTGAATACACATGGTAATTTAAGCACTTTGATTTTCTCATGAACATGTTTTCCAAATTTATTTTATTTCTTTTAACTTTTCTACCTTTTGTTTCTATTACCCATGTTCCCAAAAGGTTTCCCACATTTAACTCTATTCATAATTTTCTATCTTAAGCTAACCAAGGATTCACTTGGGATTTTCTTTTGTTTTTCTGCTTAAGGCTAGTAATTTGGCTAAATAGAATAAAGGGGTTTTAAAAGGCTCAAGGGGGCTAACAAGGGTGATGTAAAAGGTAGGATAATTTGGGGTAAGTGAGCTAAAATCAAATGATGGCCTCAATCATTATTTTGAGATGTACCTATATTCTATAATCAGACATATAGACTAAAACAAAGTAAAGAACACCAGAATAAGAAAGAAGGTCGGAACACACAGGAATAAAAATTATGGTTTGAATGTAACCATACAGTTAAGCTCAAAACTCACAGAATATGTGTTCTCTAGCTGAAAAATCATTTATCACTTATGTATGTCATGCAGGTTTAGTTAAAAATTCTCATTATTCTCTTAAAAAGTAATTTAGGGTAGCCTTTGAAGTTTTAATGTTTCTCCTTGATGAAATGTTGTCAGTTTAACTACATCATGTAATGCTATATATACAAGGTTTCATGGATCTAAATCTATTATGTTCAAGTTCCTAGCTTACACTTTTTATATTTGTCAATTTAAACTAAGCTATAATTAAGCTATCTTATGTAAAAAGGGTAAACTATACTAATTGATCCACTAATAAATCAGAATTGCAAACTAAACTAAATAACTAAAATGTGAACAAAAAATGCAAAATGAAGAAAATAGAGTAAAATACACAAGTAGCAATGTATAAATACTCAGAAAATAACAATAAAAGAAAAAGAGAAAAATACAGAAAAATATCCAAAATAAAAGAAAAAGTATGTAGTAGTTCACCAAAATAAATGCCAGAGATGGCGACCTCCCCACACTTAAAATGAAGCATCGTCCTCGATGCTCAATCAAGCCAGGTGTGAAGGAGTGTCATCACTGGTAGGGATGGTAGCTGGGGTCTCTGTGGCGGTGGTGGGCTGAGAGTCTGGCTGCTGTAGAGGGGAGACTGACTGGATCGAGATCTCCGGATCTGCAGCCTCAAGCTAGGGCATAACCTCCTGATGCGGGGCAGTCTGCTCTGTGGCTGCCTGCTGATGGGTCTCCGCCTGGGAATGAGGCTCCTCCTCGTTCTCATCCTCCTCCTCCTATAATGGCTCTGATGGTGTGTCGGGCTCGGAGGGGATGTCGGCGCCCTGTCTGATCATCAGCTTCAGATGGGAATAGCGTCTCCTGCTGCGGCGCTCCAATCTCTCATACCGGCGCCTGTTACGGCGCTCCATCTGATCAAGCTGGCGAAATAGATGGTGCACGAGGCGATAAATCGGCTCAGAGGCGGGTGGAGGTGCAGTGGTAGCAGCAGGGGCAGCTGGGGCAGCTGTGGATGAAGAGGGTCCAGCAGACGGAGGGGCTGTCTCATCAGTAGCAGTGACAGGTAGTGGTCTGTAGCCTAAAGCAAGGAAGTTCCTGTTGTGAGGAATGATCTTCCTGCAGTCTGCTACTGGTGGTCGCTCATCGGCATCCTCCCAAGGCACATCAGCCTGACGGCCTAGCCGTGTAACTAGATAAGGAAAGGGGAGGGTGCCGCGGACGTGGACCCTGGCCATATAGTGCCGAATGAAACGTGGCAGATAAAGATCCTTACCCTCCAGCACACACCAAAGGAGGGTGATCATGGTAGCCGGGATCTCCGTCTCGTGAGTACTCGGCATCACAAAATTACTCAAGATATGATGCCATAGCCGAGCCTCATCATTCAAGTACACGCTCTCGATCCCTCTAGGCATAGTGGTGTTCTGACCCATCTCCCAAGGAACAGCAGGGTCGAGAGCTATCCGTGCCTTCACAGCATCCCAATCAAACCGCATCTGGCCCATGTCCTCCTCAGCCTGTGTAAAACCATCTGGCTGATCGGACTTGGCTGGGAGCTGGAGAATGGTCTCTATGGCCTCCTCAGTGACCAGAATTTTCTTTTCCCTCAGGTTCACTGCATCTAGGGTAGTAAGGTAGTAGTTGCAATAGAATTCCCGGACCCAAGATGCATTGACCTCTGTCAGTGGTCTCTCCAGAAAGAACCAGCCCCGTTGCTTGATTTGCTCAGTAGTGTACTGCTGGAGGGCTTTTGGAATCTTCAAGGTACGTTCCAGGTATAGATTTCTGGAGTTCGAAAAAGCCGGGTACTTCAATTCACAGTACTAGTTTGCAAATTTTATAGGATCATTTGCAGGAAGCAGCTGGTTAGCTTTCTCTTGCTATGTGAAGTTCTTCTCCCGCCATGATGAATCGTGCATTAGAGCAATGATGGACTGGGAGGAATCTCCTCTCTTGCGCTTGCCTTTACCTTTCCTCTGTGAGGCAGACATCCTGAAAAACAGAAAACCAGGAATTGGATAAAATAGGAAAGCAAATAGGCAATTTAAACAAAGGAAACTCAAAGCGGTAAGGGAGAAATAGAAAAGGAAAATGAGTAATTGAAATGTGATTGAATTTATGTTAAATGGAAAAAAATCAATATGCCATAGTGAGAAAGTTAGAGGAAGTGAAAGTAATCAGAAAAGAGATCAAGAGGGTTAGTATGGTAAAAAGAAATTAGTAAATTAAAATTAGTGAGTTAGGAAAGTAAGTGGCATAGAAAAATTCCATATAACAAAGATTCACAGGTAAGAATAGAAGAACTCATAATCGAATAAAGAAAACAGTGTGATGCTGATTCGAATAGAAATAAAGAAATCAGAAATTCGAATCAGTGAATCACAATTGCAGGTTATGAACCAGGAAATCAAAGAGGATAAGAAAGTGGCCCTAGCATTCATGAAATGGTTTGGGCAGCATTCCAGCTAAAATTGGATTGTCCCGGAAAATAAACAGCAATCATATCAGTTCATATGAATTAAAAAATCAAGTTGCATGTACATAGATATAAAATAAACATAAAAACTCAATGTAAACAGCAGCAACATACAAGAAAGCAGCATATGAATCATGATTATAGCAGCAACAGATTTGCACATAGGATAAAACAGAAGTAAGAACAGTGCAAGTAAACAGACCTAGATTCACTAACCACAGCCTAAGCTACCTAACAACCTAAAAATCCACTACAACATGCAAGTCTAGCTATCCTAATCATGAACATAAACGGAATAAAAAATACATAAAAGTGACGAACGGATGAAAAGGGTTGCGGGTTGCGGAACCTGGTAAGCGGAAGGGGTGGAACAGGGAAGAAGGTGGCTGCGGCGGCGTCCGGCGCGGTGGTGGTGCACGGCGTCGCGGTGGTGGCTGAGGGGGCAGTGGCGGGGGGATGTATTAGGGTTAGTGAGAGAGGAAGAGGATAGGGGAAATGAGGGCGGTGGTTGTTGCTGGCTGAAGGGGATGGGTGGCGGAGAGGGAGAAGCGGCTGGACGGCCGGTGGTGGCTGGGCGGTGCTCGCGGTTGGCAGTGGTGGAGAGGGGAGGAGAGAGGAAGAAGGAAGAAGAGAGAAGGGGAGGGGGTGGTACGGCGGTGGCGTCTGAGCGGCGGCATTGGGGTGGTGGTGTGGTGGCTGGCCGGCGGTGGCTGGGGGAAGAAGAAGAGAGAAGGGGAAGAGGTTTGGGGGTGAAGGGGGGCTGCGCGACTGATAGGGTTCGCAGGCTGGGGGGTTATATTTTCGAATCCACGCGGCCGCGTTCCCCACGCGGTCGCGTGGTTGGGATGAAAATGGGGGTGATGCGATCGCGTGGGTCGCGCGATCGCATGAGAGGGGGGAAAGAGGGGCGACGCGATCGCATGGGTCGCGCGATCGCATCGCTGGAATTCGTGCTAAACGCACGACTCCAGCGCCGTTTCAGCACAACTCTCTGTCTCCTTTTTGGGGTGATATGCAATCCATGCGACGCAATCGCGTCGCTCACGCGGTCGCGTGGGATTGATATTGTGCAAGTGATGCGATCGCATGGGGCATGCGATCGCGTGGGCCAATTTGTATGAAACGCACAAGGGCCGCACGATTCCAGCCTAACTTTCTGTTCGTTGGATCCTTACGCCGATATATATATCACACGGCCGCGTGAGTCACGCGGTCGCATGGGTGGTGTTTTTCGCGATATGACGCGATTGCATGGGGCATGCGGTCGCATCGTGCACCCCTTTTTTTTATATGCATGAAAAATGCAGAATGCAATGACTATCATGAATGCTTATGCATGATTCCAGGTTTAATAAATTAAAATGAAAAATGAAAAATGAAAGCAATTAACAAGAAATAAATTGAAAAAAGAAGCGACCATACCATGGTGGGTTGTCTCCCACCTAGCACTTTTAGTTAGAGTCCTTAAGTTGGATATTGGAGGAGTATCCTGTTATGGCGGTTTATGTTTATATTCGTCCAAAAATCTCTACCAGTGCTTGGAATGCCAATAGCCTTCGGGGTCCCTGATGAGCGGATAATTTATACGCTTTTTGACATTGTTTTTAGTATGTTTTTAGTAGGATCTAGTTACTTTTAGGGATGTTTTCATTAGTTTTTATATTAAATTCACATTTCTGGACTTTACTATGAGTTTGTGTGTTTTTCTGTGATTTCAGGTATTTTCTGGCTGAAATTGAGGGACTTGAGCAGAAATCAGATTCAGAGGTTGAAGAAGGACTGCTGATGCTGTTGGATTCTGACCTCCCTGCACTCAAAGTGAATTTTATGGAGCTACAGAACTCGATATGGCGTGCTTTCAATTGCGTTGGAAAGTAGACATCCAGGGCTTTCCAGCAATATATAATAGTCCATACTTTGGTCAAGAATAGACGATGTAAACTGGCGTTCAACGCCAGCTTTCTGCCCAAATCTGGCGTCCAGCGCCAGAAAAGGATCCAAAACCAGAGTTGAACACCAGAAATGGATCAAAACCAGGCGTTCAACTCCACAAATGGCCTCTGCACGTGCAACACTCAAGCTCAGCCCAAACACACACCAAGTGGGCCCAGGAAGTGGATTTATACATCAATTACTTACTCATGTAAACCCTAGTGACTAGTTTATTATAAATAGGACCTTTTACTATTGTATGAGATATCTTTGGTCTCAGTTTCAATCCATTGTTCATCTTAGGAGACTATTGATCACGCTTTAGGGGGGCTGGCCATCTCGGCCACGCCTGAACCTTCACTTATGTATTTTCATACGGTAGAGTTTCTACACTCCATAGATTAAGGTGTGGAGCTCTGCTGTTCCTCAAAGATTAATGCAAAGTACTACTGTTTTCTATTCAATTCATCTTATTTCGCTTCTAAGATATCCATTCGCACCCAAGAACGTGATGAAGGTGATGATTATGTGTGACGCTAATCACCATTCTCCCCTATGAACACGTGCCTGACAAACACTTCCGTTCTACATGAAATAAGATAGAATGAATATCTCTTAGATCTCCTAACCAGAATCTTCGTGGCGTAAGCTAGAATGATGGCGGTATTCAAGAGAATCCGAAAGGTCTAAACCTTGTCTGTGGTATTCCGAGTAGGATTCAATGATTGAATGACTGTGACGAGCTCCTAACTCGCGATTGCAGGGCGTTAGTGACAGACGCAAAAGGATAGTAAATCCTATTCCAGCATGATCGAGAACCGACAGATGAATAGCCGTGCCGTGACAGGGTGCGTGAGCATATTATTCACTGAGAGGATAAGATGAAGCCATTGGCAAGGGTGATGCCTCCAGACGATTAGCCGTGCCGTGACAGGGCATTGGATCATTTTCCCGAGAGATGACCGAAAGTAGCCATTGACAGTGGTGATGTATCACATAAAGCCAACCATGGAAAGGAGTAAGACTGATTGGATGAAGATAGCAGGAAAGCAGAGGTTCAGAGGAACGAAAAGCATCTCCATTCGCTTATCTGAAATTCTTACCAATGATTTACATAAGTACCTCTATCCCTATTTTATTATATTAAATTCGAAAACACCATTATCCATTTATATCTACCTAACTGAGATTTGCAAGGTGACCATAGCTTGCTTCATACCAACAATCTCCGTGGGATTCGACCCTTACTCACGTAAGGTATTACTTGGACGACCCAGTGCACTTGCTGGTTAGTTGTATCGAAGTTGTGAACCATGGTATTGGCACCATGTTCTTGGTGCCATTGCCAGGGAAAGAAAGAGCCATGAATTTTACATAATTAAAGTGTAATCACGATTACGCGTACCAAGTTGCTCACGTTGCCAGGGATTGTTCGAGCCTGGACATCACAATTTTGTGCACCAAGTTTTTGGCGCCGTTGCCGGGGATTGTTTGAGTTTGGACAGCTGACGGTTCATCCTGTTGCTCAGATTAGGTAATTTTCTTTTTATTTTCTTTTCAAAAATTTTTCAAAAATCTTTCAAAATTTTTCTTTTGTTTTCGAAAAAAAAAATTTATTCAAAATTTTTAAAGAATGAATTCTAGTGTTTCATAAAGCATGTGAAGCCTGGCTGGCTGTAAAGCCATGTCTAATTCCTTTGGGAATGAGTATGTCAGGCGTGTCACGTCTGAATTACATGCTGAAGCTTGGCTGGCCATTGGCCATGTCTAGTGTTTTGGACCGGAGCTTTCATTGAAAGCTTGGCTGGCTAGTGAGCCATGTCTAATTCCTGGACTGAAGCTTTAGACTAAGAATGCAAGATTCCTGGAATTCATGTTAAAAATTTTGGAATCCTTATTTTTCCTTTTTCAATTAATTTTCGAAAAATACCAAAAATATCAAAAAAAAAATTAGAAAATCATAAAAATAAAAAATATTTTTGTTTTTCTTGTTTGAGTCATGAGTCATGTTATAAGTTTGGTGTCAATTGCATGTGCATCTTGCATTTTTCAAAAATTCTCATGCATTCATAGTGTTCTTCATGATCTTCAAGTTGTTCTTGGTAAGTCTTCTTGTTTGATCTTGATGATTTTTTGTTTTGTGTCTTTTCATGTTTTTCATATGCATTCTTGAATTCTTAGTGTCTAAGCATTAAAGAATTCTAAGTTTGGTGTCTTGCATATTTTATTTGAATTAAAAATTTTTCAAAATTGTGTCTATGATGTTCATCTTGACATTCAAAGTGTTCTTGGTGTTCATCTTGACATTCATATCATTCATGCATGCATTCATTGTTTTGATCTAAAAGTTTCATGCATTGCATCTTTTTAGTGTTTTTCTCTTGCATCATAAAAATTCAAAAATCAAAAAAATATCTTTCCCTTTTTCTCTCATCAAATTCGAAAATTTGGATTGACTTTTTCAAAAATTTTTAAAATCAAATTGTTTCTCATGAGTCAAATCAAATTTTCAATTTGAAAATCTTATCTTTTTCAAAATCTTTTTCAAAATTCTTAGTTATTTTCGAAAATTCCAAAAATATTTTTCAAAAATATTTTTCTTATTTTTATATCAAATTTTCGAAAATAGCATAATCAATTAATGTTTTGATTCAAAAATTTGAAGTTTGTTACTTGCTTGTTAAGAAAGATTCAAACTTTAAGTTCTAGAATCATATCTTGTGATTTCTTATGAATCAAGTCATTAATTGAGATTTTAAAAATCAAATCTTTTTCAAAACTACTTTTCAAAAATATCTTCTCATCTTATCTTTTTCAAAATATCTTTTCTAACCTCCTAACTTCTTATCCTTTCAAAATTTGTTTCAACTAACTAACTAACTTTTTGTTTGTTTCTTAACTTTTTCAAAACTACCTAACTAACTCTCTCTCTCTAATTTTCGAAAATATCTTCCCTCTTTTTCAAAATTTCTTTTTAAATAACTAATTATTCTAATTTTTTTTTATTTTCAAAAAAAAAATTTACTAACTTTTTTCAAAAACTATTCTAAAAAAAAAAATCACTAACTCTTTTTCAAAAATTGTTTTCGAAAATTCACTTCCCCCTCTCATCTTCTTCTATTTGTTTATTGATATACTAACATCTTTCCTTCAACTCACCAAAAATCCGAACCCCCTCTCTCTCTGAGTTCAGATTTTCTTTTCTTCTTTTCTTCTACTCACATAAGGGAACCTTTGTGCTTGGGCAAAAAGGATCCCTATTATTATTATTTTTCTGTGCCTTCTTCTTTGTCATATGAGCAGGAGCAAGGATAAGAACATTCTTGTGGAAGCAAATCCAGAACCTGAAAGGACTCTGAAAAGGAAGCTAAGAGAAGCTAAAATACAACAATCCAGAGATAACCTTTCAGAAATTTTCGAACAGGAAGAGGAGATGGCAGCCGAAAATAATAATAATGTAAGGAAGATGCTTGGTGACTTTACTGCACCTAATTCCAATTTACATGGAAGAAGCATCTCCATTCCTGCCATTGGAGCAAACAACTTTGAGCTGAAACCTCAATTAGTTTCTCTGATGCAGCAGAACTGCAAGTTTCATGGACTTCCATCTGAAGATCCTTTTTAGTTCTTAACTGAATTCTTGCAGATATGTGATACTGTAAAGACTAATGGAGTAGATCCTGAAGTCTACAGGCTCATGCTTTTCCCTTTTGCTATAAGAGACAGAGCTAGACTATGGTTGGATTCTCAACCTAAGGATAGCCTGAACTCATGGGATAAGCTGGTCAAGGCTTTCTTAGCCAAGTTCTTTCCTCCTCAAAAGCTTAGTAAGATTAGAGTGGACGTTCAGACCTTCAGACAGAAAGAAGGTGAATCCTTCTATGAAGCTTGGGAGAGATACAAAGGACTGACCAAAAAGTGTCCTTCTGACATGCTTTCAGAATGGACCATCCTGGATATATTCTATGATGGTTTATCTGAGTTATCAAAGATCTCATTGGATACTTCTGCAGGTGGATCCATTCACCTAAAGAAAACGCCTGCAGAAGCTCAAGAACTCATTGACATGGTTGCAAATAACCAGTTCATGTACACTTCTGAAAGGAATCCTGTGAATAATGGGACGCCTATGAAGAAGGGAGTTCTTGAAGTTGATACTCTGAATGCCATATTGGCTCAGAATAAAATATTGACTCAGCAAGTCAATATGATCTCTCAAAGTCTGCATGGAATGCAAGCTGCATCCAACAGTACTCAAGAGGCTTCTCATGAAGAAGAAGCTTATGATCCTGAGAACCCTGCAATAGCAGAGGTGAATTACTTAGGTGAACCTTATGGAAACACCTATAACTCATCATGGAGAAATCATCCAAATTTCTCATGGAAGGATCAAAAGCCTCAACAAGGCTTTAATAATGGTGGAAGAAACAGGTTTAGCAACAGCAAGCCTTTTCCATCATCCACTCAGCAACAGACAGAGAACTCTGAACAAAATACTTCTAATCTGGCAAACTTAGTCTCTGATCTGTCTAAGGCCACTGTAAGTTTCATGAATAAAACAAGATCTTCCATTAGAAATTTGGAAGCACAAGTGGGCCAGCTGAGTAAAAGGATCACTGAAATTCCTCCCAATACTCTCCCAAGCAATACAGAAGAGAACCCAAAAGGAGAGTGCAAGGCCATTGACATAAGCACCATGGCCGAACCTACAAGGGGAGTGGAGGACGTGAATCCCAAGAAGGAAGACCTCCTGGGACGTCCAGTGATCAATAAGGAGCTTCCCTCTGAGGAACAAAAGGACTCTGAGGCTCATCTAGAGACCATAGAGATTCCATTGAACCTCCTTATGCCCTTCATGAGCTCTGATGAGTATTCCTCTTCTGAAGAGAATGAGGATGTTACTGAAGAGCAAACTGCCAAGTTTCTTGGTGCAATCATGAAGCTGAATGCCAAATTATTTGGCATTGATACTTGGGAAGTTGAACCTCCCTTGCTCATCAATGAACTAAGTGATCTGGATCAACTGACATTGCCTCAGAAGAGACAGGATCCTGGAAAGTTCATAATACCCTGTACCATAGGCACCATGATCTTTAAGGCTCTATGTGACCTCGGTTCAGGAATAAACCTCATGCCCCTCTCTGTAATAGAGAAACTGGGAATCTATGGGGTGCAAGCTGCTAAAATCTCATTAGAGATGGCAGACAATTCAAGAAAACAGGCATATGGACAAGTAGAAGACGTGTTAGTAAAGGTTGAAGGCCTTTACATCCCTGCTGATTTCATAGTCCTGGATACTGGAAAGGAAGAGGATGAATCCATCATCCTAGGAAGACCTTTCCTGGCCACAGCAAGAGATGTGATCGATGTTGACAGAGGTGAAATAGTCCTTCAATGGAATGAGGACTCCCTTGTGTTTAAAACTCAAGGATCTCCCTCTGCAACCATGGAGAGGAAGCAGAAAAAGCTTCTCTCAAAGCAGAGTCAACCAGAGCCCCCACAGTCAAACTCTAAGTTTGGTGTTGGGAGGCCACAACCAAACTCTAAGTTTGGTGTTGAACTCCCATATCCAAACTCTAAGTTTGGTGTTGGAGAGTCTCAACAAAGCTCTGCACATCTGTGAGGCTCCATGAGAGCCCACTGTCAAGCTATTGACATTAAAGAAGCACTTGTTTGGAGGCAACCCAATGTTTATTTATCTAACTATATTTTTTCTTAGTTATATGTCTTTATAGGTTCATGATCATGTGGAGTCACAAAATAAACAAAAAATTCAAAAACGGAATCAAAAACAGCAGAAGAAAAATCACACCCTGGAGGAGCATCTGCCTGGCGTTCAAACGCCAGAACAGAGCATGGTTCTGGCGCTGAACGCCCAGAATGGGCAGCATCCTGGCGCTGAACGCCCAGAACAAGCATGGTTCTGGCGTTCAACGCCAGAAATGGCAGCAAATGGGCGTTGAACGCCCAAAATGGGCACCAACCTGGCGCTGAATGCCCAGAGTTGTGTGCAAGGGCATTTTGCATGCCTAAATTGGTGCAGGGATGTAAATACCTTGACACCTCAGGATATGTGGACCTCACAGGATCATCTCAGGATCTGTGGACCCCACAGGATCCCCACCTACCTCCACTCACTCTCTTCTCTATTCTCAATCATCCTCTATTCCCAATAAACACCCTTCCCTATTAACCCTTTACCACTCACATCCATACACCCACTTACCTTCAAAATTCAACATCTCTTTCCCACCCAATCCCACCCATATGGCCGAATACATACACCCATCCATCTCCTCCATATCTTCTTCTTCTTCCTCTATTCTTTCTTCTTTTGCTCGAGGGCGAGCAACATTCTAAGTTTGGTGTGGTAAAAGCATAGCTTTTTTGTTTTTTCCATAACCATTGATGGAACCTAAGGCCAGAGAAACCTCTAGAAAGAGGAAAGGGAAGACAAAAGCTTCCATCAAGGGTCTATAGCTCAATGGTAGAACATTTGACTGCAAATCAAGAGATCCCTGAGATACCTCAGGGGATATATTTTCTTCCACACAATTATTGGAAGCAACTAAGGGTGGAACATCAAGAGCACTCCATCATGCTCCATGAAATAAGAGAAGATCAAAAAAAAGCAATGAGGGAGGAGCAACAAAGACAAGGAAGAGACATAGAAGAGCTCAAGGACATCATTGGTTCCTCAAGAAGGAAACGCCACCATCACTAAGGTGGATTCATTCCTTGTTCTTATTTCTTCTGTTTTTTGTTTTTTATATGTTATGTGCTTATCCATGTTTGTGTCTTCATTACATGATCATTAGTAGTTAGTAACTTTGTCTTAAAGATATGAATGTCCTATGAATCCATCACCTCTCTTAAATGAAAAATGTGTTAATTCCAAAAGAACAAGAAGTACATGAGTTTCGAATTTATCCTTGAACTTAGCTTAATTATATTGATGTGGTGACAATGCTTCTTATTTTCTGAATGTATGCTTGAATAGTGCATATGTCTTTTGAAATTGTTGTTTAAGAATGTTAAATATGTTGGCTCTTGAAAGAATGATGACTAGGAGACATGTTATTTGAAAATCTGAAAAATCATAAAAATGATTCTTGAAGCAAGAAAAAGCAGCAAAGAACAAAGCTTGCAGAAAAAAAATAGGCGAAAAAAAAAATAAAATAGAAAGAAAAAGAAAAAGCAAGCAGAAAAAGCCAAAGCTCTTAAAACCAAGAGGCAAGAGCAAAAAGCCAATAATCCTTAAAACCAAAAGGCAAGGGAAATAAAAAGGATCCCAAGGCTTTGAGCATCAGTGGATAGGAGGGCCTAAAGGAATAAAATCCTGGTCTAAGCGGCTAAACCAAGCTGTCCCTAACCATGTGCTTGTGGCGTATAGGTGTCAAGTGAAAACTTGAGACTGAGCGGTTAAAGTCAAGGTCCAAAGCAAAAGAAGAGTGTGCTTAAGAACCCTGGACACCTCTAATTGGGGACTTTAGCAAAGTTGAGTCACAATCTGAAAAGGTTCACCCAATTATGTGTCTGTGGCATTTATGTATCCGGTGGTAATACTGGAAAACAAAGTGCTTAGGGCCACGGCCAAGACTCATAAAGAAGTTGTGTTCAAGAATCATCATACTGAACTAGGAGAGTCAATAACACTATTCGAAATCTGAAGTTCCTATAGATGCCAATCATTCTAAACTTCAATGGATAGAGTGAGATGCCAAAACTATTCAAGAGGCAAAAAGCTATAAGTCCCGCTCATTTGATTGGAGCTATGTTTCATTGATAGTTTGGAATTTATAGTATATTCTCTTCTTTTTATCCTATTTGATTTTCAGTTGCTTGGGGACAAGCAACAATTTAAGTTTGGTGCTGTGACGAGCGGATAATTTATACGCTTTTTGACATTGTTTTTAGTATGTTTTTAGTAGAATCTAGTTACTTTTAGGGATGTTTTCATTAGTTTTTATGTTAAATTCACATTTTTGGACTTTACTATGAGTTTGTGTATTTTTCTGTGATTTCAGGTATTTTCTGGCTGAAATTGAGGGACTTGAGCAGAAATCAGATTCAGAGGTTGAAGGAGGACTGCTGATGCTGTTGGATTCTGACCTCCCTGCACTCAAAGTGAATTTTCTGGAGCTACAAAACTTGAAATGGCGTGCTTCTAATTGTGTTGGAAAGTAGACATCCAGGGCTTTCCAGCAATATATAATAGTCCATACTTTGGCCAAGAATAGACGACGTAAACTGGCATTCAACGCCAGCTTTCTGCCCAAATCTGGCGTCCAGCGCCAGAAAAGGATCCAAAACCAGAGTTGAACGCCAGAAATGGATCAAAACCTGGCGTTCAACTCCACAAATGGCCTCTGCACGTGCAACACTCAAGCTCAGCCCAAACACACACCAAGTGGGCCCAAGAAGTGGATTTATACATCAATTACTTACTCATGTAAACCCTAGTGACTAGTTTATTATAAATAGGACCTTTTACTATTGTATGAGATATCTTTGGTCTCAGTTTCAATCCATTGTTCATCTTAGGAGACTATTGATCACGCTTTAGGGGGGCTGGCCATCTCGGCCATGCCTGAACCTTCACTTATGTATTTTCATACGGTAGAGTTTCTACACTCCATAGATTAAGGTGTGGAGCTCTGCTGTTCCTCAAAGATTAATGCAAAGTACTACTGTTTTCTATTCAATTCATCTTATTTCGCTTCTAAGATATCCATTCACACCCAAGAACGTGATGAAGCTGATGATTATGTGTGACGCTCATCACCATTCTCCCCTATGAACACGTGCCTGACAAACACTTCCGTTCTACATGAAATAAGATAGAATGAATATCTCTTAGATCTCCTAACCAGAATCTTCGTGGCGTAAGCTAGAATGATGGAGGAATTCAAGAGAATCCGGAAGGTCTAAACCTTGTCTGTGGTATTCCGAGTCGGATTCAATGATTGAATGACTGTGACGAGCTCTTAACTCGCGATTGCAGGGCGTTAGTGACAGACGCAAAAAGATAGTAAATCCTATTCCAGCATGATCGAGAACCGACAGATGAATAGCCGTGCCGTGACAGGGTGCGTGAGCATATTATTCACTGAGAGGATAAGATGAAGCCATTGGCAAGGGTGATGCCTCCAGACGATTAGCCGTGCCGTGACAGGGCATTGGATCATTTTCCCGAGAGATGACCGAAAGTAGCCATTGACAGTGGTGATGTATCACATAAAGCCAGCCATGGAAAGGAGTAAGACTGATTGGATGAAGATAGCAGGAAAGCAGAGGTTCAGAGGAACGAAAAGCATCTCCATTCCCTTATCTGAAATTCCTACCAATGATTTACATAAGTACCTCTATCCCTATTTTATTATATTAAATTCGAAAACACCATTATCCATTTATATCTACCTAACTGAGATTTACAAGGTGACCATAGCTTGCTTCATACCAACAATCTCCGTGGGATTCGACCCTTACTCACGTAAGGTATTACTTGGACGACCCAGTGCACTTGCTGGTTAGTTGTATCGAAGTTGTGAACCATGGTATTGGCACCATGTTCTTGGCGCCATTCCCAGGGAAAGAAAGATCCATGAATTTTACATAATTAAAGTGTAATCACGATTACGCGTACCAAGTTGCTCACGTTGCCAGGGATTGTTCGAGCCTGGACATCACAATTTCGTGCACCAGTCCCAAACTAAGCATGTGAAGCTTCTGAGCAGCTTCAAACAAATTTTTAGGCTCCTGTGGTAACAAATGTCAGAATAAACCTCAGGATTCCAAGCCTTGCGTTTAAATCCGCCTCTGTCTTGGTCTACATGTCTCCATCCGGGCGGTTTAAAAAATAGAATCTCACCGTGGTGACCAAACGTTCTCCGTGATCCATGCAATTGAGCATGATACCAATCCGTGTACTTCGAGGAGAAGCGCGGAACCTTATTGAACCTGGTGCACCAGTTCTGAGTACGAGCCAATTCCCTCTTACTCTTAAAGCCGCAAAGAGCTCTAAGTTGGCCATCTGTTTCAAGCAAACCATATTCAAGTGAATAAGTAAAGCTATAAGTTAAGGATTGTACCCACTTGAAGCTTGTATTAGGTGGTAATGGCCTTGGAATTGGTGTTTTTGGTGGTTCTGCAAGTTCCGTTTCCTTGTGCTCTTCTGTGAATTCTTCCACTTCCTCGCAAAGATCTTCAATTGTATCTGTATCCTGGTCAAAGTCTTCTATATCTTCCTCATCACTTGAGTCATAGATTGGAGGTTGAGAGAAATCTACCTCTGCATTATCTTCATATTCACTTGGGGAAGATTCTTCGATCTCAGAGAATTCACTTGCGGACGCAAGTCCATCACTAGGAGAACTAGACTTGTGACTATCATCATCAAGAAAATTTGCTTCTTGGATTATTCCGTCTGATTCTTCGTAAACGACTTGCCTTGGAGATTATACGGTATCCTCTTTAGCATCAACTGTAGCATCTCGGACGGAGTTTTCCTCAATTCTGGATTCCCAAGGAAGTTCAGCATCTCCTAGATCTTCAACCAACTTTTCTTCTTGAACAATGACAGCTTCTTCCACTTGTTCTAGTATGAATTCATTCTCTGTCTTGTCCACTGGAGTCTCTAGTATTTCTTTCATCAGGCTGTCCACATGGAGCTGTGGTTGATCCTTGTATATTTGAGCGCCTAGTGGCCCATTGAATTAGTGCTTGCTCCAGTTGTTGAATGGTTGTTTGAAATTTAATCACTGTTTCTTTTAGGCGATCCTCTGCTTCGCGGTTTGCCAGACTTGGACATGATACAAAGGAAAGTGGTGATGATTGGGAACGATAGGATTGGTATTGGGGTAAGGAAGGATCATATGATGGCGAATGGTGAAGAGAAGCTTGTGAGTGTGGTGGTTAGAGATTATGTTGAAAGGATGGTTCATATGCACGGGGTGGGACTTGTTGGTAGTTACAAGGTTGTCCACCATGTCTTTCAGCTGGGTATGCACGGTAGAATGGTCTTTGTCCAGGATATCTCGGAGGGTGTTGCTGCCTAAAGGGTTGATTAGATCCTCTTGGCTCCATCCATCCTTGATTGGTTTGACCTTGACACACATTCCTGCTGTAACTTCTATTTCCTTTAACAATATTAGAACCAAACTCAAAGCGAGAGGGGTGAGAGTCCATAGTAGCAAATAAAGATAAAAAGGAAAAACAAAAATAAATAAACAAGCAAAAGAAAAATATTTACAATAAGCAATAATAAGGCACACGTTAGCAGTTCCCCGGCAACGGCGCCATTTTGACGTCGGGATTTCTGCCAGTAAAGAATGTCATAAAAACAGTCGCGTTGTAGATATAGTCTCTAAACCGACAAAAATCCCTTCGTACAAACGTTTTGGTTGTCACAAGTAACAAACCCGTTAAAAATTGTTAACCGAGTATTCAAACCTCGGGTCGTCTTCTCAAGGAACTGCGAGGAAGTATGTTCTTATTATTGGTTATAAAGGTTGTAATCGGGGTTTAGAAGGTGAGAAGCAAGTAATTTAAATGACGAGTGAATTAAATGGCAATTAAAAATAAATAATAACTGTAAAAAACAATTTTTGGCAAGATAGGGGAAATTAGAAGTCCAACTTAGTTATCCCTCTCAACAATAATGAAAGTTGTATTTTAATTTCACTTGGTCAACCCTTGCCAGGGCAAAGGAAAGTCAAGGGACTAATTAATTTGACCTTTGAATCCTAATTGTTTCCTAAGAAAAGGTTGGGATTATTTAGGTTCAGATCAATTAGCAAAATAACGATTATCAATTATGTTGAGTTTAATAACTGTTGAGTTACTAAATTCTTAACCAAGACCAAAAGGGGGAAAAGTAAATTGCTGGAATAATGAAAGTATCCTTAGATGGGAAGCAATGGCAACTTAAATCAAAGAGAACAATTATAAACTGAAAATACCTCAAATATCATTAATTCAAATAGAGATCTGTAACATGGAATAATTCATAAATCAAATTATAATAATCAATTCAAATGTTGGGATAAAAGTAAAACTAAAATAAAAGAACATTAAAACCTGGATCCAGAGTTACTCCCAAAACAAGAAGTCCTAAATGCTAAGAGAGAGAGAGAGAATCTCTCTCTAAACTAAATCTAAATCATGAAAACTAGAAATTGGCGAGCTCTCTCTGAATGGATACATTCCTCCACTTTATAACCTCTAGTCTATGCTGTCTGTACTTGAATCTGGACCAAAAAAGGCTTCAGAATTCGCTGGGGGCGTATTCTGTAATTTCTGGTGCGTGGCCTCTGTCACGCGTCCGCGTGGGTCACGCGGTCGCGTCATTCGGAGCTTTTCCTTGCCACGCGGTCGCGTCAGTCATGCGACCGCGTCATGTGCATTCTGCTTAAGGCGCGCGGTCGCATCAGTCATGCGGCCGAGTCGCTGCTGATTCGTGCTTGGCACGCGATCGCGTCATCCATGCGATCGCGTGGGTACCAGTTTCCTTAAAGCTCCGTTTTGCTTTCTCCTTCTATTTTAGTATGTTTCCTTTTTCATCCTTTAAGTCATTCTGCCTTTAGAAAATCTGAAACTACTCAACACACTAATCACGGCATCGAATGGAAATAAAGGTAATTAAAATAATTAATTTTAAAGCTTAGAAAACATGTTTTTCATTTACATCACACAATAAGGAAGGGAAAGTAAAACCATGCAATTAATGTGAATAAGTAGGTGAAGGATTGTATAAATCACTCTAATTAAGCACAAAGGAACTCATGAAATATGGGTTTATCAATTGTATATCACCATCATCATCATCACCCATCACCTTCTCATAGTTGACCTCTCCCGATGGGTTCTTTTAGCGCTGAGGACAGTGCATGACTTAAGTGTGGGGGAGGATCTTCTATTTTTTGGTGTAAATATTCTCTCCTGAACACTTGTCATTTTAGTTTATTTTCAGTCTATATTATGCTTTTTGTGGATATTTATAGTACTTTGACTTATGCACTACTGTTTAGTACTTTGGTATATATATATATATATATTAGTTGCTTCTAGTTACATCTAGTATTGCACTTTCATTTTAGTATATACGTACATATTGCATTCCTTATATTGCTAATATATAGTAGAGATATGGATTGTGATTGGATGATGTGAATAGCTTATACCTGGTTATCTTAATCCTAATTGTTCATGTTACTTTTTGCTTGTTAAAAATTAGGAAAAGAACTAGGAAATTTTGAGAAATTTGGCATCCATCACATCATACATACATATAGGAAATAATTTTGGTGAAAAAAAAACAACAAAAAATTTTCCAAGAATTTTGTCAAGAGCATGCTATTGAATTGATTGAGAAAACTGTTTTCAAACTTGCTTGAATGATTTTATTTTTGAACATAGAAGAGTAAAGAACAAATACCTTGTGAGTTTTGGGCTTATATCGAGTGGTTACACCTTTTAACCACTAACTTTGTTCATTGTGTGACATATCTCTTCTATGATTGTAATCTTCGTTTTGCTTGATTCTTTATTTCCATTGATTGATGTCTTGAATTTCATTGAGCATGATTGAGGCAATCTTTGATAAAAGCATACTTTACCCATATAGCCTTACCCTTGTGTTCCGAGGGTTACCTGAAACTGTAGGTCGATCTCGGACGAAATCTTCTGTTCTGGTCGGAGATGACGTGTCCGGCTGGTGGATGGCGGCCGGAGCTGTCATGTTCGATTTGTTGGGCTGGCTATGCTGCTGATCCTTCACCACCGGAGGGTGGTGGTACCTGCAAGGGACTCCGATGCTTAAGTTAGCAAGGGTATTAAGCAGGTTTTTTTAGTAGAATCAGAGTATGAGTTATACCTGGGTGCTCCAGTGTATTTATAATGGTTGTAGAGTGACCTTTCTGGAGATAAGATAGCTATCTTATCTTATCTTTGAGCGAGGTCATCTTATCTTCAAGGGAACCGCCCTTATCTCTATAGGCTTGGGCTGCCTTTGGATTTGGGTCGTGTTCCTTTGTTTGGGCCCTTTTTAGGCTTTTTCTAGTGATTTGGCCGAGCTCTTTGAGAAGAGGTCGGGTAGTCCTGTCTTGAAGAGGTTGGTCGACTTGTCGTCAAACTTTTCGGGTCGGACATCTCAACCTAGGGTATGAACAGTGCCCCTGCTCGAGTGTGGTCTTCCTTTCAAGGTCGAGTTTTTAGGACTTCGATCCTTCTCTGGTGAAGCCGAACTCGAGCATTTCGTCGCTTTTTCCTTTTGTAGAGTTTCCCTTTGAATGCGGAACGTTTTTCTTTTAAATTTTTATCCTTTTGAAAATGTGTGTCTCCTTGCTTTGGAAATGTGCGAGGGTTTAATAACCTCATTAATTCTTTTAATACTCCGTTCATTTTGAACTTTTCACAAAAAACGGTTTTCTCTTCTTTTTCTTTCTTGCTGTAACTTCTCCTTTTCTCTCTACCCTTCTGTTTTTCCTGGAGCTTGCATTTTTGCGTTTCTCTCTGTGACGCCATTTGGTGGTTGTGTTTTCCTTGATCGAGGGAAATTCTGGATTTTGTCCTTTTCGCTTCTTCAGTGCTTTCTCCTCTTTCAGGTTGGTTCCTCTTTTCTTTGACTTCTTTCATCGTTCTTCCTTTATGCTTGCATCGTTCTACTCTTGATAGAGTTTTGATCTGGCTTAACTTTGTGTTGGAAAGCTTGAACCTTTTCGTATTCTTATGCTTGTGGGTGGCTTTGATGTATTTTTTCTGGCTTTCTTTCGCCCTTATGTATACTCTTGGCATTTTTTCTGATGATTGAGGCTTTTTAGGGGTTTGCATGTTGTTGCCTGTTTCTGCATTTTCTGGTTTTGTAGCTTTTTGAGACAATGGCTTGTTTGATTCTAAAGAAAGGTTGCGTCTTTGATGATTTTCGCTTGACATATTTTTGTTACTTGGTAGTTCTTTTAACTGATAGACTGAAACTATAGTTTGAGGGGCGGTTATTGATGACTTATTTGGTTTGAAATTTTCTTCTCGGAGTGTTAATTGAAAGAAGGTTTTTCTTGCTAATTTCCTTAAGTCCTTGCTCTGTTATTGCCTCCAAAGGATGCCCCTGGAACAGTGGGTTGTGTCCTGGGTTTTCCTTTTGTCATGTGTGCCCTAGATCGAGTTATATCTGTTTTGTCTGAGCTATTTTCTTTGTTGTGCCTGAGCTATTTATTTAGTAATTCCTCTCTCTTTTCTTTGCTGTAGGATTAGTTGACCATGTCTTCTCGCAAAAATATTTTTGAGACTTCCTCCAAAGTCCCCGAGGGCATGTCTGATTGGCTGGACTCCCTTATCTTGATGTGCGTCTCTGTAGTTAATTCTGAATTCTATGCAGAGCTTAGGAAACATCACCGACTCTGTAAGAATAGAGATCAGGAAAAGAACTATGAATTGGTAGCGCCTGATTCTGAGGAGAGGGTTTGCTTTTCCACTCTGACCCGAGCGGAACGCCCTTTCTTTTATGCTTATGACTATTTTTTCAGCCAGTTGAATATTACTTTTCCTTTCACTTCCTTTGAGACCGATTTGTTGTGGTCGTGTAACGTAGCTCCATCCCAGCTCCATCCGGACTCCTAGGGTTTTATCAAAATCTTTCAGCTGCTTTGCCAAGAGTTGGACGTCACACCTTCTCAGACTCTCTTTCTTTACCTTTTTGTTTTAACTAAGCCCGGGATTTCTTCGAAAAAGAAAGCCTCTTGGATTTCCTTTAGATCTGCCCAAGGACATAAAGTTTTTGCTATGTATGACGAGTCCTTTAGGGACTTCAAGAACTACTTTTTTAAGGTCCGAGCTGTTGGCAACAGAATGTGGTGGTATCTCGATACACGTGGGAGATGCTTGACGAAGTCGAGCAGGCCTTTGTAAATGTTTTGAGGATAATTAGGGGGAACCTCCTCATCTTGACACCAAGAAATTTCTGGGGGACCTCTCCCTTGTTCAAACTGCGTTGGGTATTAATTAATATTTTTTGCTTTGTTTTTACTTTGCTTCCTTCTTTTAGCAGCTTTTAACCTGCTTCTATGGTTGATTGTTTTTCAGAGATGGCCAAGAATAATGACTCTATGAAAGCCTTTATAAAGACGAGGAAGGCTACTGCGGCCCAAAATATCTCGGCCAAAGTGGCTGCGGAAGGGTCTTCTCGTATTCCTTCTAAACAGCCCCTGCCGAGCTCTCCTAGCCTGAGAAGGATGATCCCTACCCCTCAGATCCATGTGCTTGATCCTCCCCAGGCTTCTGCTGCTGTCTCCTCTCCTACGGCCGTTCCCCCTTCCAAAAGACCTCGGACTATTGAGCCCTTTAATTTAGATGCTCCTGATTTCGATGCTGTTGGGTTTGTCGACCAGCAGATTGCTCCTTATGGTATCATTCCTACTGACGATGTCTCTCTTCTTCGTCATTTGGATTTTATTACTCGGAGTAGCATCAAGATGGCACATATGGGGGCAGCTCTGTATCGAACCGCCCAAGATCTTTCTATCCATGCAACGAAGGCCTTTATGGAGGAGGCCAAATTAGAGTTTGACCGGATTAAGGGTTTGAAGGAGGAGCTCAAGGTGAAAGTGAACAGGTTGGAGAAAGAGTTTGAGGGTGAAAAGACGAGAGCTGTTGCTTTGGCGGCCTCTACAAAGTTGGCTGAGGATACGGCGTTGAAGCATAAGGAGAGCTATGTCACCACTTATAGGGAGATGATGGATCTCAAGGAGAATTTGGAGTCTGTCCGAGCTGATTATGCCGAACTTCAAGGTCATCTTGTAGGCAGTGTTACTGCCGCATATGAGAATTTGAAGGAGCAGGTTCGAGTTCTTGCGCCCGAGCTTGACTTTACTCTCTTCAGCTTGGACAACATTGTGAAAGACGGTAAAATTGTCCCTGAAGACCCTGATGATGATGATGATGTCGAGCCCCCTCCCAAGCCTACTGCCAAAGTCTCTGTTGCGCCGACTTCTTCAACTTCTGCGGGTGGTCATCCCGAGTCAGATCCTGATTGTCAGATCCTGAACCGGGATGATGGGACGGTAGATGCGGTGCCTCTTCAGACTCGTCCTCCTTCACCCCGTGATGCTGCAACTGAGAAATCTTTGGATCTTCTATGATTATTTCTAGGTGTTTTTGTGTATAACCCGACTTATGGGCTTCGAACTCTTTTTATTCTGTAGTTATTATCGTTCTGACTTCTGAATACTTTTTAGTTGCTTTTTTAGCAACTTTTTAAAAAAAATCAAAGGTTAAGCCTTTTGAGGTCGACTTCAGGTGGCCTCTTGGGTCTTGTTTATTATGGCAACTTTGCTCTTGCTTTGCTTAATATTTTTTTCAAGCATCTTCAAGGTGTTGGGATCTTGTTGTCCAACCTCTTTTGATTGCCTTTGTGCTTTCATACTTTGTAGTTTGATTCTGTTGTGGATTTCTGGGTCCAACTTGCGTGTCTTCTGTCGGCCGACTTCTTTATCTCGGCCTGAAGTTATTTCTGGTAATCCATTTTGTTTGGACCTTTGTTAGGTCTCTTTTTATGGATTACTTTTATAACTTTTGTGGTTGCTGGGAGGCCGACTTCATCATGTTGGTCCCTTCTAAGTTATTTCTAGTAATCCCTTTTGGATCTTTGTCAGATCTCTTTTTATGGATTACTTTTTATAACTTTTTTTTTGGTTTTGGGCCGACTACTTTACGTCGGTCCCTTCTAAGTTATTTCTAGTAATCCTCTTTTTTTGGACCTCTGTTAGGTCTCTTTTAGGGATTACTTTTTATAACTTTTTGGTTTTAGGCCGACTTCTTCACGTCGGTCCCTTCTAAGTTATTTTTAGTAATCCTCTTTTTCTGGACCTCTATCAGGTCTCTTTTAGGGATTACTTTTTATAACTTTTTGGTTTTGGGCCGACTTCTTCACGTCGGTCCCTTCTAAATTATTTCTAGTAATCCTCTTTTTTTTGGACATCTGTCAGGTCTCTTTTAGGGATTACTTTTTATAACTTTTTGGTTTTGGGCCAACTTCTTCACGTCGGTCCCTTCTAAGTTATTTCTAGTAATCCTCTTCTTTAGGGCTGGCCAGGCCTCTTTCCAGGGATTTACTTTTTATAACTTTGGTTATTGTGGTCGACTGGTCCGACTTCTTCTACGTCGGCCGGTCTTTAAGTTATTTTTAGCAACCCATTTTTATTAAGACCTCGTCAGGTCCTTTCTATGGATCACTTTCGATAACTTCTTGCATTATTCTGTTTTTGTCGCCTTTTCATCTTTGCCAATTTCGTAGAAATTGGGTTTGATCCCCGTTGGTCGACCTTTTGATGAATTTGGTTTTCATCTTTGTTGGTCTTTACCGTGATCGTGCAGTGAATTTGATTTTCACTTTCTGCCGATCTGTAGCTTGATAATCGGACGATGAATTTTTTGCATTTCAGATTAATGCGTCTTGATAAAGGATTTGTAGGAAATCTGATAAACTTTATTCAAAATATAAAATATGCAAATATATACATGTGGGAGTTTTACTCCTCTAAGTTAGGTATTTTACGAATCTTGGCTTGGCGCCTCATTAAAAAAACTTTTCAGGAAAAAGAGTGCACCTTATCCTAAGATCCATATTACCTCTAATTATAATACCTTCGTAGGTTGCAAGCGTGCCATGACCTGGGAAGCTCTCGCTCTTCGAATTCGGACAGTCTGTAGTACCCCTTTCTAAGTACTTCTATGACTCGGTTGGGTCCTTTCCAGTTTGCTGCCAGCTTTCTTTCTCCAGGTCGAGTTATTCCGATATCATTTCAGATTAGGATGAGGTCATTTTCGGCAAAACCTTGCAGCACTACCTTTTGATTGTATCTTGAAGCCATTTGACGTTTTAATGCCTCTTCCCTGATCCGAGCTCTTTCTTGAATTTCTGGAAGTAGGTCGAGTTCTTCCCTTTGAAGTTGGGAGTTGGCCTCTTCATTGTAGTGGATCACTCTGGGCGACCCTTCTTCAACCTCCACTGGGATCATTGCCTCCATTCCGTAAGCTAAACGGAAGGGTGATTCCTTTGTGGTGGAGTGTGGAGTTGTCCGATATGCCCATAGGACTTGTGGGAGCTCTTCGGCCCAGGCTCCCTTTGCATCCTGTAATTTCTGTTTTAGCCCGGCTAATATGACTTTGTTGGCAGCTTCTGCTTGTCCATTGGTCTGGGGATGTTCTACGGATGTGAATTGGTGTTTTATGTTCAGATCGGCCACCAGATTTTTGAAGCCTACATCTGTAAATTGAGTGCCATTGTCTGTGGTTATAGAGTATGGAACCCCAAACCTTGTGACAATGTTTCTATATAGGAATTTTTGACTTCTTTGAGCAGTGGCGTTAGCTAGGGGTTCTGCCTCGATCCATTTTGTGAAGTAGTCTACCCCTACTATGAGGAATTTGACTTGTCCTGATCCTTGAGGGAAGGGTCCGAGAAGATCGAGTCCCCATTTTGCGAATGGCTAGGGTGAGGTTATGCTGATGAGCTCCTCTGGCGGGGCGATGTGAAAGTTGGCATGTTTTTGACATGGTGGACATGTCTTCACGAATTCTGTTGCTTCTTTTTGTAAAGTCGGCCAATAAAATCTGGCTCGGAGTACTTTTTTGGTAAGTGCCTGTGCTCCGAGATGGTTGCCACAAATGCCACTGTGTACTTCTTCTAAAACTTCCTTTGTGTTGTAAGTCGGCACGTATTTTAATAGTGGTGTTGAAATTCCTCTCTTGTATAGAGTATAATTTATGATGGTGTAGTATTGTGCTTCCCGTTTTAACCTCTTTGCCTCCTTCTTATCTGTAGGGAGTGTTTCTGTTTTGAGGTAATTAATTATGGGAGTCATCCATCCTTGATCCAGACCTGTTATGGCTAGGACCTTTTCTTCTTCTGAGATTGACGGGTTCTGCAGCATCTCTTGGATGAGGCTTCTATTGTTGCCCCCTGGTTTGGTGCTGGCTAATTTTGAGAGTACATCAGCTCGAGCATTCTGTTCTCGGAGTATGTGACGAACCTCTTATTCCCCGAGTTGTCCGAGCAGTTCCTTGGTTTTGTCCAAGTACTTTTTCATGGTGGGATCCTTGGCTTGATAACTCCCCACTATTTTTGAAGTGACTACCTGTGAGTCACTGAAGATGATAAGCTTTTGAGCTCCAACCTCCTTATCCAGCTTCAAACCAGCTAGTAGTGCCTCATACTCAGCTTGGTTATTTGAGGCAGGGAATCTGAATTTGAGAGAAAGTTCGATTTGGGTTCCCTGGTCGCTTTCAATTATCACACCCGCACCACTTCCAGTTTTGTTTGAGGAACCGTCTATGTAGAGATTCCACTCTGTAAGGATTTTCGGGGTGTCTGTAAATTCTGCAATGAAGTCGGCCAAATATTGTGATTTGATGGCTGTCCGAGCTTCATATTGAAGGTCGAATTCAGACAACTCGACTGCCCATTGTAGAATTCTTCCTGCTAGATCTGTTTTTTGCAGGATGCCTTTTACGGGCTGATTGGTCCGAACCTTGATGATGTTGGATTGGAAATATGGGCGAAGTCGTCGAGATGTTAGTATGAGAGCATAAGCGAATTTTTCTATCTTTTGATGGTTCAATTTGGACCCTTGTAGTGCTTTACTGATGAAGTATATAGGTTGTTGTCCACTGTCATCTTCTCGGACTAATGCTGAGGCTATTGCCCGATTTCCCACGGCGAGGTACAATATAAGCGGTTCTCCTTCCCGTGGCTGAGTTAGGATAGGTGGTTGTCCCAGGAACCTTTTGAAATCTTGGAAGGCCAGCTCACACTCTGTTGTCCATTCGAACCTCTTTCCTTTCTTTAGAGTGGCGTAGAAAGGTAGAGATCTTATTGCCGATCTAGCTAGGAATCTGGATAAGGCTGCCAATCTTCCATTGAGTTGTTGTACCTCTTTGACACAGGTCGGACTCTTCATGTCGAGTATAGCTCGGCATTTATCAGGATTTGCCTCGATTCCTCTTTGTGTGAGCATAAAACCCAAGAATTTACCGGCTTCCACCGTGAAGGTGCATTTTGCCGGGCTAAGTCGCATGCCATGCCTTCTTATGGTGTCGAATACTTGAGTGAGGTCGGACAACAACGACTCTTCACTTTGTGTCTTTATTAACATGTCGTCCACGTAGACTTCCATGACTTTCCCAATATGGTCTGCGAAGACTTTATTCATTAATCTTTGATAAGTGACTCCTATGTTCTTGAGTCCGAATGGCATGACAATGTAGCAGTAGTTTACTTTCGGGGTTAAGAATGAGGTTTTTTCTTGATCAGGTGGGTACATCGGGATTTGATTGTATCCGGAATAGGCATCCATAAACAAGAGGTATTTGTATCCGGAGGAGGCATCCACCAAGGCGTCGATACTTGGGAGTGGATAAGGATCTTTTGGGCAGGCTTTGTTGAGATCAGTGTAGTCGATGCACATCCACCACTTCCCATTTGATTTTTTCACCAAGACGACGTTAGCTAGCCATAGTGGGTACTTAACTTCTCTTATGAATCCTGCCTCCAGTAGAGCTTGTACTTGCTCCTCCACAGCTTGTGATCGTTCGGGTCCGAGTTTTCTGCGTCTCTGCTGTACTGGCCGAGATCCTGGGTAAACTGCCAACTTGTGGCACATTAACTTAGGGTCTATGCCTGGCATGTCTGCGGCCTTCCATGCAAAGAGAACTGTATGAGTGACTCCTTTATGTCTCCTTTTAGAATTGTGCCGATATTGGTTGTTTTGTCTGGGACATCTCCGATCTGGACCTTTTCTATTTCGCCTTCGGGTTGTGGACGATGTTCTTCCCGCCCTCGAACTCCTCCGAGTTCGATGGTGTGGAATTCTTCTCCTTTGCCTCTGAGATTTAGACTTTAGTTGTAACTGCGGTGCGCTGTCTTCTGATCTGCTTTTATCGTAGCTATTCCTTCTGTGGTTGGAAACTTCATGCACAGGTGTGGAGTCGAGACTACTGCGCCGAGCTGATTTAACATTGTCCGACCTATTAGGGCATTGTAGGCTGAACTCACGTCGACCATGATGTAGTCTATATTGAGTGTCCTTGATCGGTTTTCTTTTTCAAAGGTTGTTTGTAGTGAGATGTATCCAAGTGGTTGGATTGAAGTGTCTCCAGCCCGAATAGGCTGTTCGGATATACTCTGAGTTCTTTTTCTTCTAAGCCGAGTTTGTCGAAGGTGGTTTTGAATAAGATATCAGCCGAGCTTCCCTGGTCTACCAGTGTGCGGTAGAGATTAGCGTTGGCCAATATGATAGTGATGACCATGGGATCGTCATGCCCCGAGATGATGCCGGCTGCATCCTCTTTAGTGAAAGTGATAGTAGGGATGTCGAGTGCTTCTTCTCCTCCCTTAACATGATATACCTCTTTAAGATGTCTTTTGCGAGATGATTTAGAGATTCCTCCTCCTGCAAATCCTCCGTATATCATGTGGACATGTCTCTCTGGTGTACGAGGAGGTCGTTCAGTCCATCCGACATCTTCGTCCCTTCTTCTTTTTCTTGGTTCGTCTGCTTGGCTGGCTAAGTACCGATCTAATTTTCCCTCTCTTACCAATTTTTCTATGACATTTTTTAAGTCGAAACATTCGTTGGTGGAGTGTCCATTTATTCGATGGTATTCACAATATTCAGCCCAATTTCCTCCTCTTTTTTTGCTTTTGAGTGGTCGAGCTGGGGGTATCTTTTCAGTATGGCACATTTCTCGGTAGACATCTACAAGAGACACCCGAAGAGGGGTGTAATTGTGGTATTTCTTGATCTTTTCTCCATGCTGGTCTTCTTTTTTCTTGGACTCTTTGTCCTTATCTCGGGAGAAATAGGAGAATCCTGATCTTGAGGTCTCTCCTAATCGAGAGTTTTTCTCCATGTTGATGTATTTCTCTGCTCGTTCTTGCACTTCATTCAGGGATGTGGGATGTTTTTTTGATATTGAGTGGCTAAAAGGTCCCTCTCGTAAGCCGTTGATGAGACCTATAATGGCGGCTTCAGTTGGCAGACTTTGTATGTCCAAACATGCTTTGTTAAATCTTTCCATGTAGCTGCAGAGACTTTCCCGATCTCCTTGCTTGATTCCTAGTAAACTTGGGGCATGTTTAGTTTTGTCCTTCTGGATGGAGAATCTGGCTAGAAACTTTTTGGCTAAATTGTCAAAACTTGAGATGGACCTAGGAGGCAGGTTGTCGAACCATCTAATTGTTGTCTTTGTTAAGGTAGTCGGAAAGGCTTTGCAGCGGACTGCATCTGAGGCGTCAGTGAGGTACATTCGACTTCTGAAATTACTGAGGTGATGGCTAGGATCTGATGTGCCATCATATAGAGTCATGTCGGGAGGTTTGAAATCTTTCGGGATTTTGGCTTTCATTATCTCTTTGGTGAACGGATCTTGTTCCGTACGAGAGCTACCTTCGTGGCTAGATCGAGTAGTTTTGGCCTTAAGATCTGCTTCGAGTTTTAGGAGTTTGTCCTCTAACTTGCAGCGTCGTCTAGCTTCCCTTCGTAGGTCTCTTTCAGCTTTCCGTTGATACTCGACCTCTTTTTCGAGTTGTTTTAGGAGGTCCTAGAGTGCCTCCATTGTTCCCGTGTTTGGTGAATTATTGTCCTTGTTAGGTTGAGAAGTGTCGTCTATTGTGACCTCTGTATTCTTGTGTGGCGTCCTGTTCTCCAAATCAGAATTGTGGTCGTTGTCAAGGTTGTCCACCATGATGATGGGATGACTTTCAGGTTCTCCGGCAACGGCGCCAATGTTCCGAGGGTTACCTGAAACTGTAGGTCGATCTCGGACGAGATCTTTTGTTCTGGTCGGAGATGACGTGTCCGGCTGGTGGATGGCGGCCGGAGCTGTCGTGTCTGATTTGTTGGGTTGGCTATGCTGCTGATCCTTCGCCACTGGAGGGTGGTGGTACCTGCAAAGGACTCCGATGCTTAAGTTAACAAGGGTATTAAGCAGGTTTTTTTTAGTAGAATCAGAGTTTGAGTTATACCTGGGTGCTCCAGTGTATTTATAATGGTTGTAGAGTGACCTTTCTGGAGATAAGATAGCTATCTTATCTTATCTTTGAATGAGGCCATCTTATCTTCAAGGGAACTGCCCTTATCTCTATAGGCTTGGGCTGCCTTTGGATTTGGGTCATGTTCCTTTGTTTGTGCCCTTTTTGGGCTTTTTCTAGTGATTTGGCCGAGCTCTTTGAGAAGAGGTCGGGTAGTCCTGTCTTGAAGAGGTTGGTTGACTTGTCGTCAAACATCCCGGGTCGGACAGCTCGACCCAGGGTATGAACACCTTGCATCTACCATTGTTAACCCTTTTGAGCCTTATTTACCCCATTGTTCTTGACTTAGCACATCACAACTTTAAGCGGAAAACCATGACTTACCTTGGATTGTATCCTTGATTAGCTTAGGTTGGAGAAGTGTGTATCATTTAAGTGTGGAGAAATTTTGGGAAATATTTGGTAGTGAATGAAAATGTTCAACTGGGTATTTCATTGAAAACTTTGGAAAATGGGTACACTCATGTATGAGCTACTAGAACAGTATGCATTTCACTTGAAAAAAAAACATTATCATAAAAAGGGGATTAAAGTTACCCCTAAGTGAAAGAAAATCAATAAGAAATGCATATGTGATATGAATGATAAGCCATACATGAGTGTTTGTGAGAAAGAAATGATGGAAGGTTAGGATTGCATTTTGTTTTGATTGAGTTGATAGAGGTTGAGTTGGATACTTAAACTAATCAAGGATTCAACCGTTTTAGTCCACTTAGCCATATCTATCTGACCTTAACCCTAACCCCATTACAACCATATGAAGTCCTCATGATAATTGCATTCATGCATCACTTGTGTTGATTGTTTGATGAAAGGCAAATCCTTGAAAACATGATTAGAAGAGACTTGAGTGATTGAAACCCTAAACACCGAGTGATTAGAGTGTATACACACCTAGTGAGGGTTCAATTACTCAATTCTATGTTTTCATACTTCTTATCATGTATTCTTGCAAGTTGCTTCACTTTGATGAGTGGAATCAATTCTTTAGATTTTTTATTGCATTGGATCATTTCCTTGCTTGGCCCTACTTGTCTATACTTGCTTGGGAATTTGATTGTTTATTTTCACCAATTTTATATAGATACTATAGATAGATAGATACATAGGTATAGATAGTATTTTCATACTTGCATGCATATAGGTAGTTGCATTGAATAAGTTGATTACCCCTTTGATCATTCTCCTTATTGGTTTAGCATGAGGACATGCTATTGTTTAAGTGTGGGGGAGTTGATGAGTCCATATTTGATGGTGTATTTTGACTCAATTTGGATGGATTCTAGCACATGAACTCACACTCAAACACCAAAATAGCATACTTTTGTGTTTGATCTCTAATTTGATCTTAAATGTGAAAACATGCAATTTTGTGCTTTAATAGAGAAATTTAGTCCCACCTTTGTGCCATTCGATGCTGTGATATGGTTTGTGAGTGATTTCAGGCCTTGAAGGCAAGAATAGAAGGATAAAAGTGGAAAAAAGCATGTACAAGGGAGAAAACATGAAGAAAACAAGGAAAAGCACACACAGCGAAGTGTGCGTGCGCACAGCCTTGCATGCGCGCGCATAGACAAGAATTTTCACGTGTGCGTACGCATAGGTCAATTTTCAGCCGAGTGTGCGGACGCACGCATCTGTGCATCCGCACAGGTCCCTGCACGTGGTTACATTAAAGAAACGCGTACCTTACGATTTCTGGGGGCTTTTAGCCCAAATTTTGAAGGCTTGAGGTTGAAATTGGAATGCTATATAAGGGGGATTCAACACATATGAAAGAGAGCTTTTTTTAATTAGGTTTTAGTTTAGTTTTTCTTAGTATTAGGAAGCTTCCATAGGAGTAGGAGTAGGAGTAGTGTAGCTTTGCTCTCTTATGGTTTAATTTTTATTTCCATTGTAGCATTTTATAGAAGCTTTTCTCTTAGATTTTGCATCTCTAATTGTAAGTACTCTTTAACTCATCTTAAATAAAGCATTTTCATTTCCTTTTGGTTCAAGTTATTTTGTTCATATTGCAATTTTGTGTTTCTTGAAGTTTTGATTGATGAATTTTACATTTCATGCTTCCTTTAAGTTTGATTGCTAGTTTATGTTTGATTTTGTGGATAGTTGGTTATAGTTTTACATTTACTTTGCAAATTTTCATGCTTTACTTTTATGCACACAAGGTGTTTGTGAAAATGCCAACTCTAGGTTTTGAGTAGATTTTCCCACCTTGGCTTGTGATTTGAGTTCCTAGGATACTAGAGTCATAATGTCTGACATTTAGTGGTAATTCTTGGGTAGTTAGTTGACTCTTGTTTCCATTGCGCTAACCTTTTATCAACTAGTTTGGTAAGTTGGTTGTGACTTATAGATTAAGGTCAATTATGCTTGCTTGACTTACTCCTCGATGGTTGGGGTTGACTAGGCAAGATTGACTCATGATAATTACCATAGTTGTGGTTATGACAATGATATGATTCCTTAAATCCTCAATCCCAAGTCAAGGCTCTTTATTTGCATTTTCACTAGTTTTGATCCTATTTCTCTTTACTTGCACAAATTACAATTTTGAGCATTCCTTAGTTCTTTATTGCTTAAGTTCTTTTAATCTTTCATTTCTTGCTTGAAAACCCCCTTTTCCCTCTTCACAACCGAAAGAAGTAACATTTCATTTGTGTTCCTAGGGAGAACGACCCGAGGTTTAACTACTCTCAGTTTATATTTTGTTTTGAATTTAAAACATTTGATTTGAGCATTACTTGTTAGCTAGGAACTATACTTACAACGCCAATCTTACTTTGAGATTAAATTCCTAGTCGACAGAAATGTTCACACATCAATTATATTCACTCATGAAGTCAAAACAATATGATCAATGTTGTTACTGGTTAATATTTCACATTTTATGACATAATTTTTATGTTTCTAAACTTATAGACTTATGTCACTACAAAAGCTATTAGATTGATTAATATTCCTTAGTAATATTACCAAAACACTATCGATGAGTATTAGTTTATGTGAAAAGAAATCTTAATAACTTTTGTTATTTAATATACAATTTATTCTATTGAAAAATAAATTATTATTCCTAAATTGATAAATATATTTTCTCCTATTTTTACACCAATTTATTTGACAATAATTACCATTTAAAAAAATAAATGACTACACTATTTTATAATATGATATGCAAAATAAATTTTTAGTTTAAAATTAATTCTAATCAATAAAATAAAATTAAAAATATTTTTTTACACAGATTTAAATTTGACTTTATAATTGATTAACAACTCATTTTTTTTAATTTTAATAAGAAAAACAAAATTAATTAGCTACAAAAATTCAGTATTTAATAATTTCAATCATTTAAATTTCAATTCACAAAAATTGAATTAGAAATTAATTATAACATAATAATCAATTATATATATATTAGTATGTAAAAAATAATATCTAATATATAATTTATTTATTTTTTTATAGAATTAACGTATAATTTATTGAATATTAATTTATTATCCAAATATTTTTTTATAAATATTATAGTACGTGAAAATAGTAATTTTTTATTATTATATGAAAAATTATTCATAATTCTTTATTATATAATTAACTTAATTAATAATCTTTATTATTATTTTTCTACCAAAAAATCATATTTTTACTATTTATATATTTTTCTAATACTAATAAATAAATAGATATTTATACTATTATATTTATTATTCTAGATTATGGCTTAAGTTGTATGTTAAATAATATAAATTATATTTTGTATACTAAATTTATTAAAATTACCTATATTATAAGAGGATAAAAATCATGTAATAAATCATATATTATAAAAATTAGTTAATTTATACATAAATTAACTTTATTTAAAAAATAATTTATCATATATAATAATTCTTGATATATGTAGTATTATGTATATATTAGGATGATCTATTTTAATTATGTGGATTATTATTATTATTATTATTATTATTATTATTATTATTATTATTATTATTATTATTATTATTATTATTATTATTATTATTATTCACTTTTTCATTATGTTAGTAAATAATATTTAAGATTAAAAAGATATATATAATTAGAATTTGTATAGTTTGATTAAAAATTCTCTTGTAAGAATATCTAACTTTTATATACACTAAATTTAATAATATTTAAAAGTATAATATTTGTTACAATAATGACCAAAAATATTAACTTAAGTGAGCAAGATTAACCTAGGTCCGTTGCTGGAATCTCAAATTCGAATTAGGTTCATTATTTTAGGACTCAATACAGATGAAATCCACATGTCCCATCACAAATTGGCTTAAATTAAATTTTTGTTGTTAGTTAGAGATGATATTGGATATTCATGTGGGTCCGGTAGACTTTGTTTTCTGTCCTCTTATTTTAAAAAAAATATCCTTTATCCCATCTCTATTTTCGTCACAAATTCCTATTTAATTATCCTCTTAGAAAATGCAGATACCTACAGTTATCTATAGATATTCTTTGAATTTTTTTTAAAAAAATTAACAAAAAACATCATAATGTAATAATCATAAAATAATCAATTCAATATAATTCAACACAATTCATAATATATTCATTATGAAAAATAACATTTTAAAATTAAAGACATGAAGAGTGTTAATAGCAAATGAGAACTTAAATTTATATGTAATTATAAGCAAATTAAAATTATGTATTTAATATAATTTGTAAGAAAAAATTTTTGTTATTCAAGTATAATATACGTTTTATTATTTTATACAGAGCAATATTAGCTTTTTAATTTATATATTATTATTATTGGGTATTTAAAATAAACCGTATTTATATTATTAGTATTTTTCTGATCTTCCTTTAACTCTAACCGTGATTAGGTCTAAAAGCTTGCTCACATAATTAGAAACAAATACAATCTAATAAGTTTCTATCTGATAATGTTATCTATTGGGATAATAATAAGAGAATTAATTTTAGCGAGTTAATAGTACGGTGTTTAGTCATCAGGAGTATTTTTACACAAAATTATCAATCAATTTTGTATGACTTCTGATGAAAATAATATATTCAACATGAATGTTGTTTATTAGGTAAAAAATAACAAATTAACAAAGAAAATTTATTACAATGAGCATATTCATTTTATATATTAACAAATATTCTTCTATCTAATACTATAAAAAATATATTGGTCACTCTAATAACTACAGACCTAACTTCCATCGGCAGTGATAGAATGCTTAAATTGAGTCATTTCTAGGCTATGATATTCGTCAAACAAACAATCAATTAAACTTTCATCCATGCCTTCTCATTTTGAGTAATTTATACATAAAATTATACATAAGGAAAAAAAAGAAAATTTGAAATAACAAAAGCGATAAAAATGATAATTTTTAGAGCAACTCCAATGAAATCAATTTTAGATATCAATTTTGACCTACACAATAAATAAATTGATTTAAAATTAAACTTGCATTGAATATCATTTTTAAAATAATACTGGTATCAATAAGGAGATATCGTATCACTTTAAAAAAAAAAAAGAGTGAAATATTACCACTTGTTTAAACACATCCATTAAATAAATACTAATGGTGTTACTGTAACATTATTGTAATGTTTTATTGTAACGTTGTAACAAAGACTTAATTAAAATATACACAAATAAATTAGATGTACTTATTTGTACTCTGTATTTTATTATTTTATTTTTTATTATCTTATCAATTTTGTAAAAAAATGATCCAAACTAATTTAACATAATTTTTTTAATTATTTATAAATTCTAGTTTTTCTCTCGATCTATGGTATATAATTATTAATTTTATATTTTTTAGTTAAATTTTTGTAATTTAATTAAATCTATTTAAAATAATAAAAAATGATTTAAAATTTAAATTAAAATAAAACCAAGTATTAAAGTGACAAATCTTACAATAAATTTTAAATCAAGTCTTATGATACATAGTTTATAAATATTTATATGGCATCTTGTGGGACCTAAAATAAAATTAATACCAAGTATTAGAGATGCTCTTATAAATTTATTTAGCCATTTATATATAAAAGACAGAAGATCATGATCATCTAATAAAATTAATTTGTATTTATTACGTTCAATTTGAATGAGTAAGAAATCATCTTATTTTAATTTGATCCTTAATTTACATTATTTAAATTTGACTCAATAGATATGATTTGATTTAATTTAATTTGATTTGATTATTAATTGAAAATATCTCAACTGTTTATTTTATTTATAAATTTATTATTTTAATGACTAATTAAATTAATTAAATCAATTAATTAATATACATAATTAGTATAATTAATTTAGTTTAATAAATTAAAAAAAATAAATTAAAATTACTACCAGAATATTAAAAGAAATAAATTAAAAAATACTACAAAAATAAATTGATATAAATTATAATAAATTATGTGATATTTAAATATAGTCAAATTAATTGGTTGACATAATTAATTTATCGTAATAAATTATATTTAATAAATTAAAAAATAAATTAAAAAAATATTCTAAAAAATATGCCACATCTAATTTTTATATAATAATAATAATAATAATAATAATAATAATAATAATAATAATAATAATAATAATAAAAAGAGGCCTAATGTTCGAAAAATAAGAACAACTTTTGACATCTATTAATAATATTAGTACTATCAATAATAATATTAACACAAATAATAATAATAATAATTCTTGTTACTATATATTATTATTGTTGTTATTTTTATTGTTATTATTATTATTATTATTAACGGTATTATTAATATTGTTAATATGATTATTATTGTTATAATTAATATTGGAATTATTACTACAATATTATTTTAACGTTATTGTTATTATTTTTAGTGTTATCGCTATTTATAGTAGTAAATTATTATTATTATTATTATTATTATTATTATTATTATTATTATTATTATTATTATTATTATTATAAGTTGTTTAAAGTTGTCCTATTTTTTGGACGTCTAGTCTAAATTGGTTTAATTTGTCGGAGACATAAATAAGTACTATTTTACAGGCGTTTCATGTGAAATATAATTAAAATTCACTTCATAGACAGTCTAAGCAAAATAAATTTTGCATTTAAGGGTGTAAGTGGATCGGATTATTTGATGGAAATTCATGACTCAGTTTATTTTAAACTCAACTCGACTCGTCTCATTTTATTAAAAAAAAGTCAGGATTAAATTTTTGATAAAATCTATTAGTTAAAAAGGTAAGGACAAAGACTTAAGAAAAATCTACTAAGTTTATTGTGTCAACTCGTTAAAATATTTTTTTTTTGTAATAATAAATTATTCGGAGTTTAGACTTTTAAGTATACGCTTATATTAAACACAACAAAACTAAAAAGAATTAATGACCAAAATGTTCAAAAAAAAATTTATGAATTGTAAGTATGATTATAATATGTGATTCACAATTGATATATAAATGAAGTATGCTTTATAAATTATGAATTATAAATTTTAGAATGCATTTAATGTTAATGTAAATTATTTAAATTTATTATTTTGAGTTATAATTTACAAAATAAACTTTTTATATAGGCTCATGGACTTGTTAAAGTTTAAACAGGTCAGACTCGAGTCTGAAAAAAAAAAAACCTATGAAAGGTAATAGACTTAAATTTGGACTATCAATTTACAATATAGATCAGATTCGTCAAAATTAAACCTCAAATTGACTCGACTCATTTTCATCATTATCTGCGTATTTTGGCACAACTTTTAATTTATGCGTATTTTAAAAAATAAAATTTTTTAATTTTCATTTAAATAAAAGTGTCTAACCATTCATTTAATTCATTAATTTTTTACCATATTTTCTTGACAATATTATCAAAAATATTTATAATGTAAGCGAATGAGAGCCAAATATAATAAACCTCAATTTTAAAATAGGTTAGTCTACTTCTTTCTCTTTTCTCTTTTTCATTGATATATAGTCTACATTCATTCATGGATTCTTCATACAATCTCTCTCTCTCTCTCAAAAAAATTTGCAACACAAAATATTTATTTATTAATTTATTAATTAGTTTAAAATGACCTCTAATAGTAGAAATACTCTAATTAGTTTTTTTTATTCCTAAAATTAAAGTTTTCAATTTCAAATTTCAATTATCTAAAGTAAATTATAAAAAAAATTTATTTTTTTTAATTATTAAAATTAAAAAAATCAATTATTAAAAAAATTATATAAAAATTTTAATTAATTCAATATCAAATATCAAAAATTTAATTTAATTTTTTTAATAAAATAATTTTAATAAAAATAAATGTTAAACAAAAATTTTATTTACCAATATACATTATTTTTAAAATATTTATCAATTTAAATCCTTAAGTATATCTCACATACAATAGCTAGATACAAGATAAATAAATATACATGTATTCCAAACGCACTGGATTCAAAATATGAAAAGAATTTGATTACGTTATTTTTAGGTACACTCGAGATCTAGCTTGTTTGACAAATTCAAGATTGGAAAAGTATGGAGAGCCAATGAAATATTTGTACAATGCGTACAATGGAGGTTTAGGGAGTATTAGAGATATAACTATTAGTGTTACTTTTTTCCATCAACGTAAGTTTTTCTTTGGTGAACTCCAAAATTAGCTTAAGGCTTTTGGAATGAGTAGTTTTATGATATGAGATGTTTATTATCCTAGTACCCGGATAGTTATTCTAAATATTATAGGTGATGTTCATTTTGTAACTCATATACACATTGTACAAATAAGCTATTGGCTCCCTAGCAGAACTCATTGAACATACGTAAATGTGATTTTTTTAATTACATCCTAGACGTGAGAAAAAAAAGTATATTAATATTTATTTTTTGAAATTTAAGACAAACAAAACTTTCCATCAAACTATTTTTTCTTTTCTTTCTTTAAAAAATCACTATATTTTTTTTCAAAATATGTTAAGAAGAATTTATATTTTATTCAATAGAGATGCATTTATTTTTTATTAAAATAATGTTTAATAAAAATATAACGGTCATAAAATTGAATAAAACTTTAGTTTGAATCATCCGCACAATTCACCAAAAGAAATACGGAAGCTAATTTTTCCTGCTCAAAATGCAAGAAGAAAAAAAATTGTATATCTTAGAGTATAAATAGAACCAATATTTTAAAAATATTTATAATTATTCATTGTATTATTTTTGTTCAATTTTAAATATTATAAGTGAAAATAATAAATATATTATAGAATCATACCATTTTTTAAACGTAAATTTTAATTACATTTTTACTGCTATTTTTTGGTATGCAAAGGGGTCTAAGATCCCAAAAACAGAGAAAAACTAAACAACAATAATCCTTTTAAGGAGGTAGCTGTGATTTTGGTTGAATGACAATAATAAATATATATATATATATATATATATATATATATATATATATATATATATATGATGTTTTTAAATATGCTTTATCTAGATCTAAACGAGATAATACTCAATTTGGTCCCTAAACTTACATGCGAGTCTCAATTTAGTCCCTAAAGTTTCAATTGCCTCTATTTAGTCTCCAAAGTTTGTGAACATAACTCATATTAGTCCTTGAAACAATTTTCAACGTACAAACACTGTCGTGACAGTCGGATGCCACACTAAACTTTGTAAAATGATATCGTTTTAGTTTTGGCACTCAAATAACCTAAAAACAACATCCTAAATGGTGTTTATTAAAATTTTACCAAACAAAATAAGTAATACGATGCCGTTTTTCAGTTATTTAAATGTCAAAACTAAAACTGCATCATTTTACAAGTTTTAACGTGACATGTGATAGTCTACAACAGCGCTCTATTAATGTTTTTATACTAAAAATGGTCTCAGGGACTAATATGAGGCACATTTATAAACTTTGGGGACTAAATAGAGGCAATTGAAACCTCAAGGACTAAATTGAGACTCGCGTGTAAGCTCAGAGACCAAATTGAACATTATCTCAGATCTAAACCTTTAGCAATGACAAAATAATAAATAGAACCCTTAAATGTGTGAGTGTATAGTATAAGTGAATCTGTGATGCCTAAATTTATGAGTTGATGGTTATCAGTGGCTAAGAGAAGGGGGGTTGAATCTTAGCCTCCTTTTTTATTGTTAACACTTGCTGGACTTTGAAATAACTTTTAGAGACTTTTTGCTTTTTGTCTCATACCTAACCACGAGACTTTTTCTTTTTATCTCGTAACCAGACAAGAGATATTTTTCAGTTTTATCTCCTATACAGCAGAAACAGAAATGGAGTAGAAGAGAGAGAGAAAATCACACCATGAAGTATCATGGTTCAGCTACCAAGTGCAATGCAGCCTACATCCAGTCTCCATCACAACAATGATGGAATTTCACTATAATAATCATGATTACATACACCAATTCTCCCTAAGAACTACCCTTCCTATTCGGGACAAGTTCAGAATCTAATCCCCAATCCTGAACTTGACTTGATCACTGCCAAGCTTTCAACTGCTAAGTGATAACCCAACTTGCAAGGGGATTCCCACAGAATCATGAAACACAACACAAATGTACAAAGGACCTCTAAGGACATCTATGGCTTTTTCTTTTAATTTTTCACTCTATACCTTTTTCCACTCTATGGTTTTTTCTTACAAATCTCACTATTTGCCTTTTTCCATGAGACTCAAGACAGACAAAATTAAACAGAAAATTACAAAATAGAAAACATTGAAGGAGAAGAACAACTGTTAGCTTAGATAGCTATAGAAACACTGTGCTTTCACTCTTTTTCTTGCTTCAAGCCCTGGTTGTTCTCCCTTATTTATAAAAGGGGAAGCCTCCACGGTTGAAACTGTTGAACCAAGCTAAACTTCTTCTTCTTCAAACCAGAACCGATTCGGCCAGAGAGAGAGAGGAGAGGAAACTGAATGTAAAACCCAACATGCAATTACCTCTGTGTTTTTCCTTTGCACCAATCTTCACCAATTCGGGCCATCCATCTTGACTTGCACTCCAAGAAGGATCCCTAGCCCTTGATGCATTCTTGATGCATGACAGCTCCTCCTGCTCTACTTTTGCTTCCTCCTTCACGTAGCCTCCTTAGCTAACTTCTGTGATGGGAGAACACAAAGCAGAGACGAGCCATGCCTCTGAGATCTTCTTCCTCTGACCGAGATCATCTACTTCCATTTTTGGTATGGAGAGCATGAGCTTAATTCACCAAATCTTATCCCTTTTATGTGAAGATCACAGCCACAACATACTTTTTGTTTTCTTTTTCTTGCCATCATTACAATGGTCTTGAGGTTGCTTCTAGCTTCTTCTTCATCACTCTAATAGCTTGCAAAACTTTCCATGCTTTCTCTGTGAAGTGACCGAATGAAGAAGAGGGATGAGAGAGAAGAGAGAAAACGTTTAATGGATTTGAATGAAGAAATTAAAATGAATTAATTTACTTCCCTTTTTCTGCTTTAGGTGGCGTGTAGCATTGATAATGACAATCAAATCAATTGCTAATTTCTCTCTCATTGTTCCCATGTGATTAATGATAATTGAATTAAATTTAGAATCCATCACATGAGAGAGAGATCCGTTGGAAGCAAGAAGCATTTGCTTTCTCTCTTTTCTTCATTTCGGACCAAGCAAGCTAACAAAAATTAATTTGGGCTAATAGTCATAATGATTGAATTTTGGCCCAACTAATCAAAGAAATAATTCAGCCACTTATTGTATTGCAAATTTTGGGTAAAGCTGAATGTTTGGCTTCATGTTGGGCTAGCCAACTTTTCGGCCCAACAGCAGAATCTGCATAACAGAATTATTAAATTAACACATATGAACCAAAATCAAATTAATAATTTTGTAATTAATCATATTAATAATATTTAGTCATCACTAATATTAATTTAGAGTTTTTCAAACTCATCAATCTCTCCCTTGATAACAAATATTATTATTAAAAATTAAAATGGAAAGAAATCAAAGATTAGAGTACTCCCTTTGAATATTAGGATTTCTTCCCTTCCAATTATCACATGGCTCCCCCTTAATGTATGTCATTTTACCAAGAGAAGCTTTTACCTGTACCTTTTGAAATCAAGTTTAAGGCACTATGTTATTCAACATATAAAATTTTAGATGTTGAATGGCTTGATTTATGAGCAGAGTTGAAGTGATAGACAAAACTCATTTGTTATCATGCATAAGATTTTCTGCTCAATCAAAACAACAAAAATAAAGCATGCTTGAGTACCCTCAGAGTACTTTTTAACATATAATCAAGACTCAACATACTTTAAATTAATCAAACTGATTCTTCTAAAATAGTTTCTTACCAAAAGGTTTTGCCAAACAACAATTTACAATTTATGAAGCTGTTTCTAAGATAGGTCATCATCCAAACTTCATAAAATTGGAAGGTTATTAAATTAAAATTATCAGAGCTTAATCAAACTTATCACAGCCAAGAACAAATCCTGATAAAACATAAACCTGCAAAATCATGATAAAAAACATAAACCAGAGCAACACAATCAGAGCAACATAATCAGAACAACATATGTACAGGGGTAATCATGAATCAACTTGATTTCAGCCCCTGTTTCTAGAATTTTTCAATTTCAATTTTTTGCTCTCTTCCCCCTTTTGTCATCAAAGGAGAACCTGCAAAAAGAGACAATGGAGCACACACAGATATAACCAGAACCAAATTATCCAGAAGTTCAACAAAATAACAGATGTCTAAAGTATTCAAACAGCCTACAAAGTTTTAAAATAATCCAAACAGAACCAGAATTCAAATAAGTTAATCATCAGAAAGGTTGTACTCCGAGCCAGATTTACCATCCTTATCAACATCTCTTATCTCTTCTTCAAACTTCTGAAGCATCAAATCCACTCTCTCTTGGCATTTCATCCAAACCTTTTCATTTTCGAATGCTTGTTTGCGAGCGGTCTTGTAAGATTGCACCATTATTTTCGACATGTTGAAAAATTCAGCGAGGAACTCCTTGATTGATTCTGCCACCTTGGACGACTTGGCTGGGCAGCTCTCAAGATCACTATCAGAAGGCATGGGCCTATTTCCTTTGGTGCCTTTACTTGAAACTCCTCCCCCTTTTTATTGATGAAACTTTGTTCTCTACATCTTCATTGGTTAGATCAACATTGAAGTATTCAAAGATGCAGGTAAGAAATATGCCATAGGGAAGGCTAGCCTTTTTGGTGCTTCTAACACAATCCCACATATGCCTAACCATGAGATATGCAAAGGAAATAGGAGATGAAGTAATAACAGCAAAAAGCACAAGGGAATCAGAAATGGTTACTCTATTGTGTGAGCTACTCTGTGGATTCAGAATGTGAGTAATGATTCTGTGTAGCAAAGCTCTTTCTGGACCAAGGGCTTTGTGGGTTGGAACCGTGCCATCTAATCCAGATAGGTTCTCACATATTTTTTGCAGAGCAATCTGATAGGTGACTCCAACTTGGAAATCCCATTTTTCTGACATATAAGCTGCTGGCCCTTCATCAACATAACCCAGGGCAGCGCTTATTGTTTCTCTGCTCAGAGTCATGTAAACCTGCTTCACATAGGAGTGAATTGCACTATCAATCAGCCTCATATTTGCATAAAATTCTCGAACCAAGGCTGGGTATACAGGTTTCTGAATTTTGAACAGGGGAGTCCATTTTATATTCTCAAAAAGAGTGATAAAGTCGATTCCTTTAGCAGCAAGAGAGTCAAGGTTTACTATGTATGAAGTACACAAGTGACGTTTCTTCAACACATCTTTGTGAAACTCATAAGACGCACAAGAATTGAACCTCCCAGGATCAAAATGAGAATGACTTTTGTTGTATTTATTCTTGAAATCCAGGGATTCCAGGTTCGGTGGTTCCTTTGTGTCACATAGCACGTAACCTTTGATCTTCTGAGAACTTCTGGCAGATGCATGTGGTGTTGCCTTCTTCGGTGGTGAGTGAGGAATGGAGGTGTGAGACTCCTCTTCTTCTTCTTCCATGATTGGCTCCTTGTTCTTTCCAATCTTTTTCCTGGATGAGGTTTTCTGCGCTATCACTTTCCTTCTCATTGTTTCTGTTTGTTTGGATGATGGTGAAGGAGATGATGAAGATGTGGAGTGTATATGAATGTGTGTATGGGTTTGAGGGGTTGAAAATATAGGACTTTTTGGTAAGGGGGTTCGGCTACTCCTTCTTGGGGCAACCTTCTTTTTCATGTTATGAAAGGAATGGAGAAGTGAGAGGAAAGATGAAGAGAGGGGCCGAATTGAGTAGAGAATAGTGGGAGGTTAATGGAGCATTAAATGCTGATTGGAGAGAGAGAAGTGAGGTGGTTATTACCCATTAATGAGCATGGTTATTAACCAGGGAGGGATTTTAAAATCAAAACTAAATGGTTAGCTCCTAGAATCAAGGGATGAGGGAAGAAAAAAGATTTGATTTGACAATAACCTCTTCCAACAGGATTTGATATGACAACTTCCTAAAAAGATGATTAAAAAGATTAAGGGACTCAAAACGGGTCAGAATATTGTCAAAGAGATTTAGTGGGGCCCAAGATAATTAATATTAGTTCAATCTCCCCCTGAATCATGGCCTGTTCATCACAGCCCGAAATTTGTCTCCTGCTTTCCTATGAGACAAAACCAAACAGAATAAAAAATTTCACAGATTATCAACAAAGCTTAAATTTATCATCCCCAAACTTTTTCTTAAAGAGCAGAATCTGTCTTCACATAGGGGTTTTATAAAAATGTCAGCAAGTTAGTCTTCATATTTTACAAATTGAATATCAATAGTACCCTTTTGCACATGCTTTCTAATAAAATGATATTTGATTTCAATGTGCTTTGTTCTTGAGTGCAGAACAGGGTTCTTAGAAATGTTTATAGCACTCATATTGTCACAAAGTAAGGGTATACTATTGATTTTTAATTTGTAATCTTCCAACTGAGTTTTTAACCAAATTAATTGTGAGCAACATGCAGATGCAGAAATATATTCAGCTTCGGCTGTGGATAGAGCCATTGTGGCTTGTTTTTTGCTTGACCACATGTCGAGTGAGCTTCCAAGAAAGCAACACATGTTGGATGTGCTCCTTCTATCCACCCTATCTCCCGCATAATCTGCATCACAAAACCCCACTGCACAAAAATCATCAGATTTTGGATACCATAAGCCATAATCACTAGTTCCCTTAATGTATCTAATGATGCGTTTAACGGCTGAAAGATGGGATTCCTTTGGATGGGATTGAAATCTTGAACATACACCCACACTTTGAACAATATCCGATCTAGAGGAGGTAAGGTGCATGAGAGATCCTATCATTCCTCTATACCGTATTTCATCCACATCTTTGCCATCATCATCCTTTTCAAGTTTAGTGTTTGGATGCATTGGTGTTCCCATTGGTTTGGAATTTTTTAGGCCAAATTTCTCGATTAGTTCTTTTGCATACTTTTCTTGGTGAATGAAAGTTCCACTAGGAGTTTGTTTAATTTGGAGGCCAAGAAAGAATGTTAGCTCTCCCATTAAACTCATTTCAAACTCACTAGTCATGAGTTTTCCAAACTCTTCACACAAGGACTCATTGGCCAACCCAAACACAATGTCATCCACATAAACTTGAACTAGGAGAATATCATCATTAGATGCTTTAATAAATAAAGTAGTATCGGTGGTACCCCTTTGAAATTGATTTTCCAACAAGAAAGCACTAAGCCTTTCATACCAAGCTCTTGGAGCTTGTCTAAGGCTATAAAGAGCCTTTAAGAGTTTGAAAACATGGTTTGGAAATTCTTTATCTTCAAAACCGGTGGTTGTGCCACAAACACTTCTCTATCAATAAAGCCATTAAGGAAAGCACATTTGACATCCATTTGGAACATTTTAAAACCCTTATGGGCAGCATAGGCAAGAAGCAACCTAATTGCTTCCATTCTTGCTACCGGAGCAAAAGACTCATCAAAATCTATACCCTCTTCTTGATTGTAACCTTGGGCCACTAATCTAGCCTTGTTACGAATAACTTTTCCATCTTCACCTAATTTATTTTTGAAAACCCACTTAGTACCCATTACCTTCTTACCATCCGGATGAGGTACTAGTGTCCAAACCTCATTCTTGTCAAATTGAGTAAGCTCTTCTTGCATGGCTTTGACCCATGATGGATCTTCAAGAGTTTGTTTTACATTGTTGGGCTCCATTTGTGACAAGAGGGCGAAATTGCTTGGTTCGGATTGCTTTTTGGTTGAGGATCTTGTTGTTACACCTTGAGAGGGATCACCGATGATAAAGTCATGAGGATAACCCCTCATGGACTTCCATTCTCTTGGCTTCCGTAGTGGTGTTGAGCTTTGATGAGCTTCTGTGGGTTGTTCTGTTCTAGATTCTCTTGCTAGCTCAGGAGACAAAATGGAAATGTCTCCTTCATTCTGACAAGACAAAACTGGACGGATAGATTCTTCATTTTGAGCAGACTTGGGATTTTCTTCACTGGTTTCCTTGTTGACAGCATCTTCACAATCTGTATCATCTTCTATCACAGCACTGGAATTGAATTAGAATCACAAAAAGAAACATGTATGGATTCTTCTATGGCCCTATGTTCTTTGAGGTAAATTCTATAGGCCTTGCTAGTGGTGGAGTATCCAACAAACATCCCCTCATAGGATTTTGGATCAAATTTACCAAGGTTTTCTTTGTTGTTAAGTACAAAGCATTTGCATCCAAAAACATGAAAATACTTAAGATTAAGAGGGGTTCCTTTCTATAGCTCATAAGGAGTTTTCTTCAACCCTTTTCTAATAATGATCCTATTCAAAATGTAACAAGCTGTATTTATAGTTTCAGCCCATAGAAATTTTGGAATCTCATTTTCACATAGCATGGCCCTAGTCATCTCTTGAAGGCTTCTATTCCTTCTCTCAACCACTCCATTTTGTTGAAGGGTTCTAGGACATGAAAAGTTATGAGCAATTCCAAAATCATCACAGAATTTTTCAAAGTCTTGGTTTTCAAATTCTTTTCCGTGATCACTTCTCAAATGGGCAATGTTTAAATCCTTTTCATTCTGAATTTTTTTGCAAAGGGTTGAGAAAGCATGGAAAGCATCATTTTTTATGAGCAAGAAAAAGTATCCAACCGAATCTAGAGTAATCATCCACCACCACTAAACCATAGTATTTACCTCCTAAATTTTGAGTTCTTGTTAGACCAAAAAGATCAATGTGTAACATCTCTAATGGCCTCTTGGTTGAAATTCCATCTTTTGGTTTAAAAGAGGATTTTACTTGTTTGCCTAATTGGCAAGCATCACAAGTAAGATCCTTATCAAATTTGATATTTGAAATTCCTCTAACCAAATTTTTCTTGAGTAGCTTAGAAATTTGGTACATGCTAGCATGACCTAATTTTCTATGCCATAGCCATTTTTCAGATTCAAGAGAAGTAAAACATGTCACTTTTTGATCTTTCAAGTCCTCAAGAGTCAATCCATACACATTATTGCACCTCTTAGCTTCAAACAAAATATTCCCAGATTTTTCACAAATAACTAAGCACACAAACTTTCTAAAAATAACTTCATATCCTAGATCACACAATTGGCTTACACTAAGTAAATTGTGTTTCAAACCATTTACAAGAAGAACATCATTTATACAAGATGAAAAACTTTTACCAACTTTTTCAATAGCCACTATTTTTCCTTTACCATCATCACCGAAAGTGACAAACCCTCCATCATACTCATCAAGCTTTATGAAGAAGGTTGTCTTTCTGGTCATATGCCTAGAGCATCCGCTGTCCATGTACCACATATTGTCCTTCCGCTTGGATGCTAGGCATACCTACAATCATGAGCTCAAGTGACCTTAGGTATTCAAATCTTCTTGGATCCTTTCACGTTAAATCATCTCCTATGTCCCAATCCATTATAATAAAAAATAACTTTATAAATTTTGTCACCAATCATTCTTTCACCAAAGAAGCATTGAATGTGAAAGTGACCATTTCGGTTACATAGTCTTCAAAATCTTGGAGTTGCTATTTTGTTAAAGCTTGTTGGTTTTTGAAACCTTGTATCATTAGAAGATGAGGCAATGTTTTCAAAATAAGGTTTCTCAACAGATTTGAAGAAGCCCAAGCCAGCTTTATCATAAAGAGATTTTTGACTAGTCAAGATTTGATTTAGATTTTCAGAACTTTGAGTGAACTTTGCTAAGTCTTCTTTAAGCTTATTGACCTCTTTAAGCAACTCTTCATTTCTTTTAAAACAGTCTACATATGCAACAACAGAATGATCACTTTTACAGCTTTTAAGGCTTTCAGTTGCTTGTTTTCTTCAACAAGTTCAACAGTAGCTTCAGCCTCCCTTAATTTATCTTTGAGAAAACTATTTTTTGCTTTAAGAATGGTAATTTTTTGTTCAAGATCTTGGTTATCAAGCAAGAAACATCTAATTTTTTTAGAAAGGTGGTCTATCATAAGATGAAGAGCTTTAGTGTCAGGGTTATGAATGACTACCTGTTCAACGTGGTCTGCCATAAGGCATGGTTGAGACTTGGTTTTGGATTCTTCATCATCTCCTGAATCATTTTCCAGGTCCTCCCAAGAGGCCATCAGACCTTTCTTCTTTCCCTTCTTTGGCTTCTCCTCTTTCTTCAACTTAGGGCAATCTGATTTGAAATTCCCAGTTTCTTTGCAGTTGTAACATATCACCTTACTGAGATCTTTCCTTTGTTTCCTAGAGCTGCTTCCCTTGCTTCTCTCCTTGAACTTTACTATTTTCCTGAATTTTTTGGCAAACAACACAAATTCATTTTCAGAGGAATTATCACTGGATTCATCATCCAGGGGGTTAGTAACAGATGTAAAAGGAATTCCTTTCTTTTTTGAATCCTTTTTCAAATAAGTTTTTTCAAAAGCAAGTATGTTTCCTCTCAAGTCATCATATGTCATAGAATCTAGACCACTACTCTCAGATATGATTAATGCTTTTGTTTCCCACTCTTTAGTAAGACATCTTAGATCTCTCCTCACAAGCACAGAATCAGAATACGTAATTCCCATAGCATCCAAGTCAACAATGATAATGTTAAATCTTTCAAACATTTCATCTATTGATTCTCCTTCCTTCATTGAGAACATTTCATATTCTCTGTTCAGCATGTCTATCCTGGTTTTCTTCACTATGGTGGTTCCTTCATGAGTGATTTGAAGTTTGTCCCAGATTTCCTTTGCCGTTGTGCATCGTGATACTCGTCGGTATTCCTCAAAGCTGATAGCACAGTTAAGCAAGTTGACAGCCTTGGCATTGAGCTCCACCTTCTTTCTGTCTTCTTTGGTCCAGCTTGCTTCGGGTTTAAGAGAGACTACTCCTTCAGCACTTGTGGTGGTTGGAAATTGAGGACCCTCCAGGATAATCTTCCAGAGTCTATAGTCCACTGCTTGCACAAAGATCTTCATTCTCTCCTTCCAATAGGTATAGTTTTTTCCATTGAAAAGAGGATGTCTGTTGCTTGACTGTCCTTCTGTCAAGTTGTAAGACACCAGGTTTGAGCCACCATTTTCTGCCATCCGGATCTTTTCTCCAAGCTGCAAAGCTTGATCTCTTTGAGACCAAGCTCTGATACCAATTGATGGTTATCAGTGGCTAAAAGAATGGGGGGTTGAATCTTATCCCCCTTTTTGATTGTTAACACTTGCTGGGCTTTGAAATAACTTCTGGAGACTTTTTGCTTTTTGTCTCGTACCTAGCCACGAGACTTTTTCTTTTTATCTCGTAACCAGACAAGAGATATTTTTCAGTTTTATCTCCTATGTAGCAGAAACAGAAATAGAGTAGAAGAGAGAGGGAAAGTCACACCATGAAGTATCCTGGTTCAGCTGCCAAGTGCAATGCAGCCTACATCCAGTCTCCATCACAACAATGATGGAATTTCACTATAATCATCATGATTACATACACAAATTCTCCCTAGGAACTACCCTTCCTATCTGGGACAAGTCCAGAATCTAATCCCCAATCCTGAACTTGACTTGATCACTGCCAAGCTTTCAACTGCTAAGTGATAACCCAACTTGTAAGGAAATTTCCACAGAATCATGAAACACAACACAGATGTACAAAGGACCTCTAAGGACATCTATGGCTTTTTCTTTTAATTTTGCACTCTCTGTCTTTTTTCGCTCTATGGCTTTTTCTTATAAACCTCACTGTTTGCCTTTTTCTATGAGACTCAAGACAGACAAAATTAAACAGAAAATTACAAAATAGAAAACATTGAAGGAAAAGAACAACTGTTAGCTTAGGTAGCTATAGAAACACTGTGCTTTCACTCTTTTCCTTGCTTCAAGCCCTGGCTGTTCTCCCTTATTTATAAAAGGGGAAGCCTCCGCGGTTGAAACTTTTGAACCAAGCTAAACTTCTTCTTCTTCAAACCAGAACTGGTTCGGCCAGAGAGAGAGGAGAGGAAACTGAATGTAAAACCCAACATGCAATTATCTCTGTGTTTTCCCTTTGCACCAATCTTCACCAATCCGGGCCATCCATCTTGACTTGCACTCCAAGAAGGATCCCTAGCCTTGATGCGTTCTTGATGCATGACAGCTCCTCCTACTCCACTTTTGCTTCCTCCTTCACGTAGCCTCCTTAGCTACCTTCTGTGATGGGAGAACACAAAGTAGAGACGAGCCATGCCTCTGAGATCTTCTTCCTCTGACCGAGATCATCTACTTCCATTTTTGGTATGGAGAGCATGAGCTTACTTCACCAAATCTTACCCCTTTTTTGGTGAAGATCTCAGCCACAGCATACTTTTTGTTTTCTTTTTCTTGCCATCATTACAATGGTCTTGAGGTTGCTTCTAGCTTCTTCTTCATCACTCTGATAGCTTGCAAAAGCTTCCATGCTTTCTCTGTGAAGTGACCGAATAAAGAAGAGGAATGAGAGAGAAGAGAGAAAACTTTTAATGGATTTGAATGAAGAAATTAAAATAAATTAATTTACGTCCCTTTTTTTGCTTTAGGTGGCGTGTAGTGGTACGCGGAATCGTGATTACACTTTAATTATGTAAAATTCATTGCTCTTTCTTTCCCTGGTAATGGTGCCAAAAACATGATGCCAAGACCATGGTTCACAACTCCGTGTAACTGACCAGCAAGTGCACTAGGTCGTCCAAGTAATACCTTACGTGAGTAAGGGTCGAATCCCACGGAGATTGTTGGTATGAAGCAAGCTATGGTCACCTTGCAAATCTCAGTCAGGCAGATATAAATTGATAATGGTGTTTTCGAATAATAATTAATAGAATAGGGATAGAAATACTTATGTAATTCATTGGTAGGAATTTCAGATAAGCGAATGGAGATGCTTTCATTCCTCTGAACCTCTGCTTTCCTGCTATCCTCATCCAATCAGTCTTACTCCTTTCCATGGCTGGCTTTATGCAAGGGCATCACCGTTGTCAGTGGCTACATCCCCTCCTCTCAGTGAAAAATATGCTCACATGCTCTGTCACAGCACGGCTAATCATCTGTCGGTTCTCGATCATGCTGGAATAGGATTTACTATCCTTTTGCGTCTGTCACTAACGCCCCGCAATCGCGAGTTTGGAGCTCGTCACAGTCATTCATTCATTGAATCCTACTCGGAATACCACAGACAAGGTTTAGACTTTCCGGATTCTCTTGAATGCCGCCATCATTCTAGCTTACGCCACGAAGATTCCGATTAAGAGATCTAAGAGATATTCATTCTAGCTTATTTCATGTAGAACGGAAGTGTTTGTCAGGCACGTGTTCATAGGGGAGAATGGTGATGAGCGTCACACATAATCATCACCTTCATCACGTTCTTGGGTGCGAATGGATATCTTAGAAGCGAAATAAGATGAATTGAATAGAAAACAGAAGTACTTTGCATTAATCTTTGAGGAACAGCAGAGCTCCACACCTTAATCTATGGAGTGTAGAAACTCTACCGTTGAAAATACATAAGTGATAGGTCCAGGCATGGCCGAATGGCCAGCCCCTCTGATCTAAGAACCAGGTGTCCAAAGATGGTCAAAAGGATCAAAAGATAATCCCCAGATGTTAAAAAGACTAGTAAAAGGTCCTATTTATAATAAACTAGCTACTAGGGTTTACATGAGTAAGTAATTGATGCATAAATCCACTTCCGGGGCCCACTTGGTGTGTGTTTGGGCTGAGCTTGAGTGTTGCACGTGTAGAGGTCTTTCTTGGAGTTGAACGCCAGCTTTTATGCCAGTTTGGGCGTTCAACTCTGGTTTTGGCTCCTTTTCTGGCGCTGGACACCAGAGTTGGGTAGAAAGTGGGCGTTGAACGCCAGTTTACGTCGTCTATTTTTGGCCAAAGTATGGACTATTATATATTGCTGGAAAGCCCTGGATGTCTACTTTCCAACGCAATTAAAAGCGCGCCATTTCGAGTTCTGTAACTCCAGAAAATCCACTTTGAGTGTAGGGAGGTCAGAATCCAACAGCATCAGCAGTCCTTCTTCAACCTCTGAATATGATTTTTGCTCAAGTCCCTCAATTTCAGCCAGAAAATACCTGAAATCACAGAAAAATACACAAACTCATAGTAAAGTCCAGAAATATGAATTTAACATAAAAACTAATGAAAACATCCCTAAAAGTAACTAGATCCTACTAAAAACATACTAAAAACAATGTCAAAAAGCGTATAAATTATCCGCTCATCACAACACCAAACTTAAATTGTTGCTTGTCCCCAAGCAACTGAAAATCAAATAGGATAAAAAGAAGAGAATATACTATAAATTCCAAACTATCAATGAAACATAGCTCCAATTAAATGAGCGGGACTTATAGCTTTTTGCCTCTTGAATAGTTTTGGCATCTCACTTTATCCATTGAGGTTCAGAATGATTGGCATCTATAGGAACTCAGAGTTCAGATAGTGTTATTGATTCTCCTAGTTCAGTATGATGATTCTTGAACACAGCTTCTTTATGAGTCTTGGCCGTGGCCCTAAGCACTTTGTTTTCCAGTATTACCACCAGATACATAAATGCCACAGATACATAATTGGGTGAACCTTTTCAGATTGTGACTCAGCTTTGCTAAAGTCCCCAATTAGAGGTGCACAGGGTTCTTAAGCACACTCTTTTTTTGCTTTGGACCTTGACTTTAACCGCTCAGTCTCAAGTTTTCACTTGACACCTACACGCCACAAGCACATGGTTAGGGACAGATTGGTTTAGCCGCTTAGACCAGGATTTTATTCCTTTAGGCCCTCCTATCCACTGATGCTCAAAGCCTTGGGATCCTTTTTATTTGCCCTTGCCTTTTGGTTTTAAGGGTTATTGGATTTTTGCTCTTGCCTTTTGGTTTTAAGAGCTTTTGGCTTTTTCTGCTTGCTTTTTCTTTCTATTTTTTTTCGCCTATTTTTTTTTTTTTTTGCAAGCTTTGTTCTTTGCTGCTTTTTCTTGCTTCAAGAATCATTTTTATGATTTTTCAGATTATCAAATAACATGTCTCCTAGTCATCATTCTTTCAAGAGCCAACATATTTAACATTCTTAAACAACAACTTCAAAAGACATATGCACTGTTCAAGCATACATTCAGAAAACAAGAAGCATTGTCACCACATCAATATAATTAAGCTAAGTTCAAGGATAAATTCGAAACTCATGTACTTCTTGTTCTTTTAAATTAAAACATTTTTCATTTAAGAGAGGTGATGGATTCATAGGACATTTATAACTTTAAGACAAAGTTACTAACTACTAATGATCATGTAATGAAGACACAAACATGGATAAGCACATAACATAGAAAATGAAAAACAGAAGAAATAAGAACAAGGAATGAATCCACCTTAGTGATGGTGGCGTTTCCTTCTTGAGGAACCAATGATGTCCTTGAGCTCTTCTATGTCTCTTCCTTGTCTTTGTTGCTCCTCCCTCATTGCTTTTAGATCTTCTCTGATTTCATGAAGGATGATGGAGTGCTCTTGATGTTCCACCCTTAGTTGCTTCCAATAATTGTGTGGAAGAAAATGTATCTCCTGAGGTATCTCAGGGATCTCTTGATTTGCAGTCAAATATTCTACCACTGAGCTATAGACCCTTGATGGAAGCTTTTGTCTTCCCTTTCCTCTTTCTAGAGGTTTCTCTGGCCTTAGGTGCCATCAATGGTTATGGAAAAAAAAAACAAAAAAGCTATGCTTTTACCACACCAAACTTAGAATGTTGCTCGCCCTCGAGCAAAAGAAGAAAGAATAGAAGAAGAAGAAGAAGATATGGGGGAGATGGAGGGATGTGTGTATTCGGCCATATGAGTGGGATTGGGTGGAAGAGAGAGAGAGATGTTGAATTTTGAAGGTAGTGGGTGTATGGATGTGAGTGGTAAATAGAAAACAGAAGGGATGATCATGAATGGAAAGAGAGATGATGAGGTAGGTGGGGATCCTGTGGGGTCCACAGATCCTGAGATGTCAAGGCATTTACATCCCTGCACCTATTTAGACATGTAAAAATGCCTTTGCACCCAACTCTGGGCGTTTAGCGCCAGGTTGGTGGCCATTTTGGGCATTCAACGCCCATTTGTGTGCCATTTCTGGCGTTGAACGCCAGAACCATGCCTGTTCTGGCGTTCAGCGCCCAGAAGCTGTTCATTTTGGGCATTCAGCGCTAGAACCATGCTCTGTTCTGGCGCTGAACGCCAGACAGATGCTCTTCCAGGGTGTGATTTTTCTTCTGCTGTTTTTTATTCCATTTTCAATTTTTATATTCATTTTGTGACTCCACATGATCATGAACCTACAAAGACATATAACTAAGAAAAATATAGTTAGATAAAAATTGGGTTGCCTCCCAACAAGCGCTTCTTTAATGTCAATAGCTTGACATTGGGCTCTCATGGAGCCTCACAGATGTTCAGAGCATTGTTGAGACTCTCCAACACCAAACTTAGAGTTTGGATATGGGAGTTCAACACCAAACTTAGAGTTTGGTTGTGGCCTCCCAACACCAAACTTAGAGTTTGACTGTGGGGGCTCTGGTTGACTCTGCTTTGAGAGAAGCTTTTTCTGCTTCCTCTCCATGGTTGCAGAGGGAGATCCTTGAGTTTTAAACACAAGGGAGTCCTCATTCCATTGAAGGACTATTTCACCTCTGTCAACATCAATCACAGCTCTTGCTGTGGCCAGGAAAGGTCTTCCTAGGATGATGGATTCATCCTCTTCCTTTCCAGTATCCAGGACTATGAAATCAGCAGGGATGTAAAGGCCTTCAACCTTTACTAATACGTCCTCTACTTGTCCATATGCCTGTTTTCTTGAATTGTCTGCCATCTCTAATGAGATTTTAGCAGCTTGCACCCCATAGATTCTCAGTTTCTCTATTACAGAGAGGGGCATGAGGTTTATTCCTGAACCAAGGTCACACAGAGCCTTAAAGATCATGGTGCCTATGGTACAGGGTATTATGAACTTTCCAGGATCCTGTCTCTTCTGAGGCAATGTCAGTTGATCCAGATCACTTAGTTCATTGATGAACAAGGGAGGTTCAACTTCCCAAGTATCAATGCCAAATAATTTGGCATTCAGCTTCATGATTGCACCAAGAAACTTGGCAGTTTGCTCTTCAGTAACATCCTCATTCTCTTCAGAAGAGGAATACTCATCAAAGCTCATGAAGGGCATAAGGAGGTTCAATGGAATCTTTATGGTCTCTAGATGAGTCTTAGATTCCTTTGGTTCCTCAGAGAGAAGCTCCTTATTGATCACTGGATGTCCCAGGAGGTCTTCCTCCTTGGGATTCACGTCCTCCACTCCCCTTGTAGGTTCGGCCATGGTGCTTATGTCAATGGCCTTGCACTCTCCTTTTGGGTTCTCTTCTGTATTGCTTGGGAGATTACTGGGAGGGATTTCAGTGATCCTTTTACTCAGCTGGCCCACTTGTGCTTCCAAATTTCTAATGGAAGACCTTGTTTCATTCATGAAGCTCACAGTGGCCTTGGATAGATCAGAGACTAGATTTGCTAAATTAGAAGCATTTTGTTCAGAGTTCTCTGTCTGTTGCTGAGTGGATGATGGAAAAGGTTTATTATTGTTAAACCTGTTTCTTCCACCATTATTAAAGCCTTGTTGAGGCTTTTGATCCTTCCATGAGAAATTTGGATGATTTCTCCATGATGAGTTATAGGTGTTTCCATAAGGTTCACCTAAGTAATTCACCTCTGCTATTGCAGGGTTCTCAGGATCATAAGCTTCTTCTTCATAAGAAGCCTCTTGAGTACTGTTGGATGCAGCTTGCATTCCATGCAGACTCTGAGAGATCATATTGACTTGCTGAGTCAATATTTTATTCTGAGCCAATATGGCATTCAGAGTATCAACTTCAAGAACTCCCTTCTTCATAGGCGTCTCATTACTCACAGGATTCCTTTCAGAAGTGTAAATGAACTGGTTATTAGCAACCATGTCAATGAGTTCTTGAGGCGTTTTCTTTAGGTGAATGGATCCACCTGCAGAAGTGTACAGTGACATCTTTGATAGCTCAGATAAACCATCATAGAATATATCCAGGATGGTCCATTCTGAAAGCATGTCAGAAGGACACTTTTTTGGTCAACTGTTTGTATCTTTCCCAAGCTTCATAGAGGGATTCACCTTCTTTCTGTCTGAAGGTTTGAACATCAGCTCTAAGCTTGCTCAGCTTTTGAGGAAGAAAGTACTTGGCTAAGAAAGCCGTGACCAGCTTATCCCAAGAGTTCAGGCTGTCTTTGGGTTGAGAATCCAACCATAATCTAGCTCTGTCTCTTACAGCAAAAGGGAAAAGCATGAGCCTGTAGACTTCAGGATCTACTCCATTAGTCTTAACAGTATCACATATCTGCAAGAATTCAGTTAAGAACTGAAAAGGATCTTCAGATGGAAGTCCATGAAACTTGCAGTTCTGCTGCATCAGAGAAACTAATTGAGGTTTCAACTCAAAGTTGTTTGCTCCAATGGCAGGAATGGAGATGCTTCTTCCATGTAAATTGGAATTAGGTGCAGTAAAGTCACCAAGCATCTTCCTTACATCATTATTATTTTCGGCTGCCATCTCCTCTTCCTGTTTGAAAATTTCTGAAAGGTTATCTCTGGATTGTTGTAATTTAGCTTCTCTTAATTTTCTTTTTAGAGTCCTTTCAGGTTCTGGATCTGCTTCAACAAGAATATTCTTGTCCTTGCTCCTGCTCATATGACAAAGAAGAGGGCACAGAAAAATAATAATAATAGAGATCCTTTATACCACAGTATAGGGATCCCTTTGTAAGTGGAAGAAAAGGGGGAGACAAAGAATGTAATATAATGGAAGGAACACAACTGTGAGGAGGGTTGAGATGTAAGATCAGATGTTAGTAGATGAATAAATAAATAGAATAAGATGGGAGAGGGAGAATTTTTGAAAAATATTTTTGAGAAAGAGTTAGTGATTTTCGAAATTGGTTTTTGAAAAATATTAGTATTTTTCGAAAATTTTTAAAATCAAAAATAAAAATAAGAATAATTAGTTAATTAAAAGGAAATTTTTGAAAAAGAGGGAAGATATTTTCGAAAATTAGAGAGAGAGAGTTAGTTAGGTAGTTTTGAAAAAGTTAAGAAACAAACAAAAAGTTAGTTAGTTAGTTGAAACAAATTTTGAAAAGATAAGGAGTTAGGAAGTTAGAAAAGATATTTTGAAATCAAATTTTTGAAAAAGATATGATAAGAAGATATTTTGAAAAGATATGATTGAAATTAGTTTTTGAAAAAGATTTGATTTTTAAAATCTCAATTAATGACTTGATTCACAAGAAATCACAAGATATGATTCTAGAACTTAAAGTTTGAATCTTTCTTAACAAGCAAGTAACAAACTTGAAATTTTTGAATCAAAACATTAATTGATTATGTTATTTTCGAAAATTTGATATAAAAATAAGAAAAAGATTTTTGAAAAATATTTTTAGAATTTTCGAAAATAACTAAGAAGTTTGAAAAAGATTTGATTTTTTTTTTTGAAAAAGATTTTGAAAAAGATAAGATTTTCAAATTGAAAATTTGATTTGACTCATGAAAACAACTAGATTTTAAAAATTTTTGAAAAAGTCAATCCAAATTTTCGAATTTGATGAGAGAAAAAGGGAAAAATATTTTTTTTTATTTTTGACTTTTTAATGAAGAGAGGGAAAAACAAGAAAAATGATGCAATGCATGAAAGTTATAGATCAAAACAATGAATGCATGCAAGAATGCTATGAATGTCAAGATGAACACCAAGAACACTATGAAGATCATGATGAACATCAAGAACACATTTTTGAAAAAATTTTTAATGCAAAGAAAACATGTAAGACACCAAACTTAGAAATCTTTCATGTTTAGACTCTAAGAAACGAAAAATACACATGTAAAACAAGAAAAGACACAAAACATGAAAACATCAAGATCAAACAAGAAGACTTACCAAGAACAACTTGAAGATCATGAAGAACACTATGAATGCATGATATTTTCGAAAAATGCAAGATGCATATGCAAGTGACACCAAACTTATGATATGACTCAAGACTCAAACAAGAAACACAAAAATATTTTTGATTTTTATGATTTTCTAATTTTTTTGGATTTTTTTTTCGAAAATTATATGAAAAAGAAAAAATAAGGATTCCAAAATTTTTAACATGAATTCCAGGAATCTTGCATTCTTAGTCTAAAACTTCAGTCCAGGAATTAGACATGGCTCACTAGCCAGCCAAGCTTTCAAAGAAAGCTCCGGTCCAAAACACTAGACATGGCCAATGGCCAGCCAAGCTTCAGCATGTAATTCAGACATGACACGCCTAACATACTCATTCCCAAAGGAATTAGACATGGCTTTACAGCCAACCAGGCCTCAACATGCTTCATGAAACACTAGAATTCATTCTTAAAAATTTTGAATAAAATTTTTGAAAACATTTTTATATTATTTTTTTTTCGAAAACAAAGGAGAAAATTTTGAAAGATTTTTTGAAAAATTTTTGAAAACAAAATAAAAAGAAAATTACCTAATCTGAGCAACAGGATGAACCGTTAGTTGTCCAAACTCAAACAATCCCCGACAACGGCGCCAAAAACTTGGTACGCGGAATCGTGATTACACTTTAATTATGTAAAATTCATTGCTCTTTCTTTCCCTGGTAATGGCGCCAAAAACATGATGCCAAGACCATGGTTCACAACTCCGTGTAACTGACCAGCAAGTGCACTGGGTTGTCCAAGTAATACTATCCTTTTGCGTCTGTCACTAACGCCCCGCAATCGCGAGTTTGGAGCTCGTCACAGTCATTCATTCATTGAATCCTACTCGGAATACCACAGACAAGGTTTAGACTTTCCGGATTCTCTTGAATGCCGCCATCATTCTAGCTTACGCCATGAAGATTCCGATTAAGAGATCTAAGAGATATTCATTCTAGCTTATTTCATGTAGAACGGAAGTGTTTGTCAGGCACGTGTTCATAGGGGAGAATGGTGATGAGCGTCACACATAATCATCACCTTCATCACGTTCTTGGGTGCGAATGGATATCTTAGAAGCGAAATAAGATGAATTGAATAGAAAACAGAAGTACTTTGCATTAATCTTTGAGGAACAGCAGAGCTCCACACCTTAATCTATGGAGTGTAGAAACTCTACCGTTGAAAATACATAAGCGATAGGTCCAAGCATGGCCGAATGGCCAGCCCCTCTGATCTAAGAACCAAGCGTCCAAAGATGGTCAAAAGGATCAAAAGATAATCCCCAGATGTTAAAAAGACTAGTAAAAGGTCCTATTTATAATAAACTAGCTACTAGGGTTTACATGAGTAAGTAATTGATGCATAAATCTACTTCCGGGGCCCACTTGGTGTGTGTTTGGGCTGAGCTTGAGTGTTGCACGTGTAGAGGTCTTTCTTGGAGTTGAACGCCAGCTTTTATGCCAGTTTGGGCGTTCAACTCTGGTTTTGGCTCCTTTTCTGGCGCTGGACGCCAGAGTTGGGTAGAAAGCTGGCGTTGAACGCAATTTTACGTCGTCTATTCTTGGCCAAAGTATGAACTATTATATATTGATGGAAAGCCCTGGATGTCTACTTTCCAACGCAATTGAAAGCGCGCCATTTCGAGTTCTGTAGCTCCAAAAAATCCACTTTGAGTGCAGGGAGGTCAGAATCCAACAGCATCAGCAGTCCTTCTTCAACCTCTGAATCTGATTTTTGCTCAAGTCCCTCAATTTCAGCCAGAAAATACCTGAAATCACAGAAAAACGCACAAACTCATAGTAAAGTCCAGAAATATGAATTTAACATAAAAACTAATGAAAACATCCCTAAAAGTAACTAGATCTTACTAAAAACATACTAAAAACAAGGTCAAAAAGCGTATAAATTATCTGCTCATCATATAGCATTGATGATGACAATCAAATCAATTGCTAATTTCTCTCTCATTGTTCCCATGTGATTAATGATAATTGAATTAAATTTGGAATCCATCACATGAGAGAGAGATCCTTTGGAAGCAAGAAGCATTTGCTTTCTCTCTTTTCTTCATTTCGGACCAAGCAAGCTAACAAAAATTAATTTGGGCTAATAGTTATAATGATTAAATTCTGGCCCAACTAATCAAAGAAACAATTCAGCCACTTATTGTATTGTAAATTTTGGTTAAAGCTGAATGTTTGGCTTCATGTTGGGCTAGCCAACTTTTCGGCCCAACAGCAGAATCTGCATAACAGAATTATTAAATTAACACATATGAACCAAAATCAAATTAATAATTTTGTAATTAAGCATATTAATAATGTTTAGTCATCTCTAATATTAATTTAGAGTTTTTCAAACTCATCATGAGTTATCTAAATAAATTTGTGAGGTCTAAAATTAAAGATTGTTCAATTTATCTGATAAAAAAAATTATTCTCTTAATTTCTTTTTTTCTTCAAAATATATTAAATATAAATTCATCTTTAATATTGTTTAAAAAAATGATTTTTTAAAAAAGTTAATTTGATAAAAAAAAATTCATTTGCCTTAACTCTTTTTTTGAAAGAAAATTAGAGATTAACATCGTTTTTACTTTCTCTTTTTTCATATATAGGATTTAGTAACTCATAGATTAGATCGAGATATAATCAATTTGTCAAACAAATTAGATTTTCACTGTATCTGAGATTAATGTATTCAAAATCTCTTCATATTTCGAATGTAGTGTATCACAAATATATGTATATTTATTTTTGTATTTACTACATTTAAGATGTGCTTCAAGAGCTCAATTAATTAGTAAATATTCTAAAAATTATATATATTAATAAATAAAATATTTATTATATATATACTTCATAATTAGTTTGTTATTAAATTTGAAATTATACATGATACTCTCTAAATATGAAAAAAATTATTAAAATAATAAAATTCAAACTTTTAATATTTATTTATACAGATTAATACGTTAATCACTAAATTAATCAAATTGTTTCAAATACTTTTTTTGTTTTATTGTATGAATAAGACAGAATTTAAATCCCCTAATATTTATTTAAACAGATTAGTAAATTAACTATTAAATTAACTTAAATTAATTTTAAAAACAGTTTTTAATTGTCCTATATAAATAAAAAATAATCAAAATTTTAAAAAGTTAAACCGGTGAATCAAAAGTTAAACCGATTGACTTGGTCTTATATAAATAAAAAATAATTAAAATTTTAAAATTAAAATTTAAAATACATATTTTTACTAATATTTTAAGAATATCTAATTATTCTAAAATAACATAGAACAGAAACAATAAGTATTTTATTAATTTTACTTTATCATAAATATTTTTATTTTATTTTTAAATTTTAATAATTTATTAATTAGTTTATATCTATTATATTATTTTATACTACAAGTATTTATTAAAAAATAAGTGAGTTTATAATTATTATTAAATAAAAATATAATTAATTTAAGAATGAGTGAATTTATAACTAAAATTAAAATAAATTAAATAGAAGTAAACTATTTGATAAAATATATTTATATATATTATATTTTGCACTTATGGTAACAAGAATTACATTTGGCATGGATCGCCCATGAAATAATTTCAACTCCATTTTCATATAGAGTGCCTGTAAAATGGCATTTCAGGTGCAACTAGGGCTGGAAGTGAGTCGAGCTGAGCCGAGCTAGACCGAGCTCAAGCTTGGCTCACGAAAATTGAGCTTGGCTCACGGCTCGACTCATTAACAATCGAGCCTATTTCTTAAGCTCAAGCTCAGCTCACCGAAAGCTCACGAGCTGGCTCGAACTCACGAGTTGGCTCAAATAAGAAAAACATAAATACATAATCTATAATTCTATATCAATAAATTGTTTATGTATCAATAAATTATAAATTTTTTATTTATGTCCTATATTAAAATTATATGTAAAAAATAAATATAAATATTAAATAATTTTATTGTTATATATATATATATATAATCGAGCCAGCTCACGAGCTAATGAGCTGAGCTTATCCAAGCTCAAGCTCGGCTCATTTAATTTATGAGCTCAATTCCAGGCTCAAGCTTGGCTCACTAGCTCACGAGCTTAGCTTATTGAGCTGTTAACGAGTCGAGCTCGAGCTGGCTCATGAGCTGGCTTGACTCACTTCCAGCCCTAGGTGCAACTCCCATGAATTGGACCAACTCAAACCTGATGCTTGAGAAAAAGGAATAGTTTTGAGCAACTAATAATAATAATAATAATAATAATAATAATAATAATAATAATAATAATAATAATAATAATAATAATAATAATAATAATAATAATGATAAGATTTAATTATTCTGTCGATTCCATAATTTTACTAAATTTATAATTAGATCTCTATTTTCTTTTAATTGAGTTCTTATACCATATCAGATTTTATAATTAGATTTTTACCATGACAAAAATACTGGAATTAACAGAATATTTCATTAAACAAAACGAATATGCCTAACACTTGACCGAACATTCTATATAATGTAATAGAATATTCTGTTAATTTTAATATTTTTGTCATGGTAGGAATTTAGTTGCAAAATCTGATACGGTATAGGGATCTAATTAAAAATTCGATAAAACTATAGGGACCGACAGAGTAATTAAATATAATAATAATAATAGAAGAAGAATGCTAGAGGATTATCAGAATTTATTATTTTTCGCTATCAGCTAGCTAGTAGGATAAAGTATATTGTTAGATTACTAGATTAAAAAAATTGAATTAATAGCTAAGTAATCGATGGCTAAAAACAATAAATTTTGATGGCCTCTAGCATTTCTAATAATAATAATAATAATAATAGTTCTAACCCTCGAAAAATGAGAATAACTTTGGACATCTAATAATAATATTAATAATAGTAAATTATCAATAATAATAATAATAATAATAATAATAATAATAATAATAATTCTTGGTATTATATATTATTATTGTCGTTTATGTTATTATTATTATTAACGGAATTATTAATATTGTTAATATGATTATTATTGTTATTACAATATTATTTTAACGTTGTTGTTATTATTTTTACTGTTATCATTATTTATAGTAGTAAATTATTAATATTATTATTATTGTTATTATTATTAGCATAATTGTGAGAACTGTAATTAAACCGGCCAGATTACTGGATCATTGGATCATTAGTTTAACCGGTGAATCAAAGGTTAAACCGATTGACTTGGTCCTATATAAATAAAAAATAATTAAAATTTTAAAATTAAAATTTAAAATACATATTTTTACTAATATTTTAAGAATATCTAATTATTCTAAAATAACATAGAACAGAAACAATAAGTATTTTGTTAATTTTATTTTATCATAAATATTTTTATTTTATTTTTAAATTTTAATAATTTATTAATTAGTTTATATCTATTATACTATTTTATACTACAAGTATTTATTAAAAAATAAGTGAATTTATAATTATTATTAAATAAAAATATAATTGATTTAAAAATGAGTGAGTTTATAACTAAAATTAAAATAAATTAAATAGAAGTAAACTATTTGATGAAATATATTTATATATATTATATTTTGCACTTATGGTAACAAGAATTACAATAACTCCATGGCAATGGAGGGCCTTTCTTTTCTTGAAGACATGGGTTTGAACCCATCTTATTCAATTTGTTTTGGTTTTTTTTTATACGGTTCAAATATCGGATTGGACTAATATTTACTGGTTCTACAGATGTTCTATGTAAAATATAATTAAAATTTATTTCACAAGCAACCCATGTAAAACGAATCCTGTGCATAGGGGTGAAAGTGGATTGGATTATTCGACGGAAGTTCGTGACTAGGCTCATTTTAAACTCGATTCGACTCGGCGTGTTTTATTAAATAAGTTAAGATTGTGTTTATTTTGTAAAGCTTATTAGTTAAAAAGGTCATGTCATAGGCTTTAAAAAAAATCCTATAAAGCTCGTTGTGTTGACTCATCAAAATATTCTTTTGTAACAATAAATTATTCTAGTTTAGAATTTCAATTATTTATTTATATTTAAAACAAAATAAAATTAAAAAAGAGTCAATAGTCAAGATTAGTTAAGATTGTTTAACAAAAAAAATTATAAATTATAAATATAGATATGATATGTGATTCTCTTTCTATCTATATATAAAATTATATATTTTAGAATGTATTTAATATTATTTTAAAATTTTTAAGTTTATTATTTTGCATTATAATTTACAAAATAAATTTTTTAAATAAGTTCGTAGACTTATTAAATTTTAAATAAGCTGGATTCTAATTAAAAAAAAAGTCTATAAAAAATAACAGATAAAGATTTGGCTATTTATTTACCATATAGATCAGATTCGTCAAAACTAAAATGCGATTCGGTTCGACCATTTCTACTTGTACCTACCCATCTTGACACAACTTTAAATTTATGCATATTTTAAAAGATTAATTTTTTAAATATTTATGTAAATAAAAAAATCTAACCATTCATTGAATACATTAATTCCTTACCATGTTTTCTTGACGATAAACCTGAATTGCAAATAAGGTTAGTCTATTTCTTCCCTCTTCTCCCTCTTCTTCGTAGATATATAGTCTACATTCATTTATTCATTCTTCATACACGCACTCTCCTTCTCTTCTCTCTCTCTCTCTCTTTCACAGGTGTTAGCGTTACTATGTACGTTTTGTCAGACCTCGATTCTCTAACTTCAACCCGAAACCAAACCCCTCCCCCCCTTTTTTTTCCATTATTAATTAATTAGCAAGTAGCAACCAACCAACAAAACAAACCTGCAGGGTAACAGTAGTGGTGTTTTTCTTTCTTGCTTGCTGGGTTTAGTTGTTACCATGAATATATGCCCATTGAAAATGCCAGCTTCTCTGCACATAACACCCCGCATTTAACACACCTCTCTCAAAAGAAGCAGAAAATAAGGGTTCTATTTAAAACTCTTCCAATTGTGGCAGAAGGAAACAGAGACAGGTTTGAACTTTGAACTTTGAAATGAAAAAAGACATTGTAATATTCAATTATGAAGAAACTTAACGTGACTCAGTGACTAAACCAAGCCGCAAAAACTGCTTTATATGCTGCCGCTGTTTCTACTTTACACCTTCTTCATTATTATTATTATTATTGCTTTCTTCTGAAAAACGAGTTTCGCACTGTCTTCTTCCTCTCTCGGTTGAGTTTTCATAAATCATAAATATTAATTTTGCACTTGAGGTTTTCCCCCCTCACAATTTGGTACTTATCTTCTATCAACGTTCTGTTCTGTTCTGTTCCACATTCTGTTTCATTTATTACAAGAAAATAATGAAACAAACATAAAGAGACTCTGTTTCATTGTGTGCATGTTGTCACTTTTCAGATCTTAGAAGAAAATGGAAGCGAAGAAGCAAGCGGAAGAAGCCATAATGGCGGCAGCGGAGAGAGGTGACGTCGGAGACGGAGACGAAGAGATCAATTCAAAGTTTAGCTTGAAATCCGCTCTCTGGCACGGTGGCTCTGCCTATGATGCATGGTTCAGCTGTTCCTCAAATCAGGCATGAATTCAGTGATCATAAATAAAAACTCTTTCTCCCTATTTGTGTATGTGATTCCAATTCTTTCGTTTCGCGGCGGTTTTGCAGGTCGCACAGGTTCTGTTAACGCTTCCATACTCATTCTCGCAATTGGGAATGGTTTCGGGGATCATATTCCAAGTGTTCTATGGATTTCTTGGAAGCTGGACCGCTTATTTGATTAGCATTCTCTACATCGAGTACAGAAGCCGCAAGGAGAAAGAGAATGTTAGCTTCAAAAACCATGTCATTCAGGTAACTATGTTCTAACTTCTAACTTCGAACCACTTCGTGGGAATTTAGAATTGGGTGAAGACGGAAGAGCAAATATCCTTCCACGTCAAAAATCAGCTACCAAATGAGCACAAGTCATTTTCAATTTGTACTTTGTATTTTAACATATATTTCAATCTGGGTGGTTAATTTTTTTATGTACACCTAAATTATTATTTTTATCTTTTCCCCATTATAAAAGAGCAATTTTCACTATGAAAGGTAAAATATATATGATAGCACTATGAAATTAATCTCATATATGAAATATGAAACAAGTTTGATTTGTTTTGGTTAAAATTTTGTTTGCAGTGGTTTGAAGTGTTGGAAGGTTTATTAGGACCATCTTGGAAAGCAATTGGATTGGCCTTCAACTGCACTTTTCTTCTCTTTGGATCTGTGATTCAGCTTATAGCTTGTGCAAGGTCTCCCATTCATTCACTTTGATTATTGAAGGAGTGTGTTTATTATTTGCTATTGGGATTTTATTTATTCATTTATGTATTATTAATTTATTATTGTTGCAGCAATATATACTATATAAATGATAAATTGGACAAGAGGACTTGGACCTACATTTTCGGAGCTTGCTGTGCTACCACAGTGTTCATACCATCATTCCATAACTACAGGATTTGGTCCTTCCTTGGCCTTGGCATGACCACCTACACTGCTTGGTATCTCACCATTGCTTCCATTGTTCATGGCCAGGTAATTAAGTAACCCCATCCAAGTAATCTTTTAATTAATATATGAAATACGTAGGCTTTGTTTGGGCGGTATTCTTAAAAAAAAAAATTTTAATGATATTATTTTAAAAAATTTTTTACAAAATAAAAGTGATTTTATGTTTAAATATCTTATGTAAATTTTTTTTTTATTTTTTTATTATGTTTGAATCAAATAAGATAAAAATATTTTTTTTATTCATTTATTATATGAAAAACATCTTTATTTTTTTTAAAAAAATCTTTAAAAAAAATAAATCGTAACTTTTCAAAAAAATATTTTATCATAAAAAATTTGTCAAACATATTATAAAACAAAAAAAAAATTATTATTTTTTTTAATTTAATGATGTCTAAACAAACACATAATATTTATATAAAATATCTAAAAGATTAGTTTTGTTAGACGAAAATAATAAATAATAAAATATAGCCCAATTGACGATTGAGTCCATTCCTTGAACAGAGATTTTTTTTTTAAATATTTTCAAATGGTTTCGCTAGATCTTATAACGTCTCCATTTAAAAAAAAAAGGAAAAAATAAATAAATTTAATGATGCAGGTAGAAAATGTGACCCATTCGGGCCCATCCAAAATGGTATTGTATTTCACAGGCGCCACCAACATTCTCTACACTTTCGGCGGCCACGCCGTCACAGTGTAAGTGCCCTTTTTATTTTTGATATTCCACTGAGACGTTTCCTTATTATTTTGCTCATTAAGTTAGACAAAATAATAATCACATTGTTCTTTATGTACTTAAATATATAGTCCAATTCACACATCATCAGTGGCGTTGGATAATTTCATTTCACAGAGCTAAAGACTGTTTCTTCAATTGCGGCCTTTTTTGCTTGCATTTCCAATGGCACTTTCGTAAATAAGACAAACTGTATATCTGGCACTTTTGAACAGCAGCATTGCATTACAATTAGTGTGTCTCCATGTCTTGGCTTAGTGTTATATATAATAATCTGTCACAACCATGACAAACAAAAAATTGAATCTTTATTGAAATTTTAAAGTGAAGCCCTGACCCCACAATGTCTCAGTTGCACCTACTTAAACCTATAAAATGAAGAAAATTTTGTGACATTTTTACTGTCTCTCATTATGCGCGTGGAAATTTTTTATGATTGCACAATTTCTTGATGTAACTAAGAAATTTTTCGATTCTTTTTTCAAGTACAGCTCATTGATTTTTGACCAAACAATTTCACCTTTTTAAGATTAAAGTTGTAGTGAAATACTAAGATATGATGATGACTATGACTATTATTGGCAGGGAAATCATGCATGCAATGTGGAAGCCACAGAAGTTCAAATATATCTATCTTTATGCAACTCTTTATGTGTTCACCCTAACCCTACCATCTGCCACTGCCGTTTACTGGGCCTTTGGTGATCAACTCCTGGACCACTCCAACGCCTTCTCCCTCCTCCCCCGGAACGGTTGGCGGGACGCCGGAGTCATTCTAATGCTCATTCACCAGGTCCACATTTAATTAATTTTCCTTGAGCTACCTAGCATGCTTGACGAATCACAAATTCTAAATGAATTTCTCTTTCTGGTTAAAAATAATTGTCATTCTGAAAATATTAATAGTGTTTTAGTAATTTTTTTAAACCAATTATTTAGTTTTTTTGATTGGTTTACAAATGGCTGATGTAACGTTAATATGAACTTAGTGTAAAAAAGAACATGACCAAATAACCCAAAAAAAAAAAAAATCAGGCGTGTTTGGTTTATATTTTTTTAGTCTTTTTTATTTTCTAATTTTGAAAAGAAAATGATATAATAAAATTAGTTTTTAAGTTTTTCTTCAAAAAAACCCGAAAAATAAAAAATAAAATAAAAACTAGACCTATTTGGTTTTAAAATATATATTACTTTGATTTTTAATGTTTTATATTTTCACAATTCTATAAAGAAGAAAAAAACCGTATTTCTGTTTCCTATTTTTAGTTTTATCCTCGCAAAAATTCTAAAAACAGAAATAAAAATAAAAACACAAATCAAACAAAATCTAAATAAGCCTATTTTCAAGATTTTATAAAGAAAAAAAATATAACAACGAAAACAATAAAGTTGTATTTTTACTGTTTTTAGTTTCCTTCCTTACGAAAAGTTCTACAAGAAGAGCATTTAAAATGCTAAAAAAAAAAAGAGGAAAAAAAAAAAAGAGGGAACTAATGAGGCCTAGCAAGGCAAGGGCTTTAGTAACAAATTATTAAAGTATAAATAATATAACACATATGCTTGTAACTTAATGTTATAATGGGGGTACTTACTAACCTATGCATAATTGAGACAGTTCATCACATTTGGATTTGCCTGTACGCCATTGTATTTTGTGTGGGAAAAAGTGATAGGGATGCATGACACAAAGAGCATATGTTTGAGGGCATTAGCAAGGTTACCAGTGGTAATACCAATATGGTTTCTGGCAATAATCTTCCCATTCTTTGGGCCCATAAACTCAGCTGTGGGTGCTCTCTTGGTCAGTTTCACTGTCTACATCATTCCTGCCTCTGCCCATATGCTCACTTTCAAGTCTGCCTCCTCTAGACAGGTAAAACACAAATCCTTACCTTTTTGTGTCTACCACTTCATGTTCACTTTGCTCCCACATTTTAATAAATTAAATCCTCCAAGGAACTAACTTGACTTATGTCCGTCAAAGGGCTTATTTGACCTCTGACTCCTTACAACATTTTTATATGAGAAATTATACAAAATTATTTTGAGAGTAGGGTTATATACAACATTTAGCTCTATTATAATTAATTTGGGTTGGTTGAACATTCAATCAGTTAACTCACTCGTTTATTTAAGCAATATTAGAGATACTCATATGTGTGCAGATTAGATATTGTGAGAAACAAAAGAAAAAAACTTTAGCACTATTATACTTCATAAAATATTACTCCATCCAATGAAAAGATATCATGTGTAATATGACTTGACTTCAAGAGAAATTAGTCAAATTACTCAAATTTTAGTATAATTTAATCTTTTAGTATTGCCCAAAAAGAAAATTTCTTTGACAATATAATAAATTTAGGTTGTGTTTGTTTGATGTGATACCCACATTAATCTTTAAAGCAAAAAAGCTAGCTATAGAGAGGACTAAGATAATAACAATAACAAATAAATAAATAAAAAGAGGAGTACGTTGGGAATCCATGACTTCCAATTGGTTGACCAGATCTAAGGATATAAATGTGTTCTTAATACTCTTTTGGTGGTGCGGTGTGTATGTATTTCGAGGATATGATTCCAGCTTCACTATTTTTAACCTGCAACGGACTTTCTATGTCCAAGACGGTATAAGTCCCAATCCCACTATTTCTATTTTCTATCATATCCGAATTTGGAAAATTATGAGACAAGATATGGTTAGTGTCATTTCTTTGTCATTTAGATAGTTATATGCTATAATCTTTAATACCACTAGTGACCTAACCCTAACCATAAGCTAGGTTCGCTAATCACTCTTTTAAGAAATCTGATATAGATTTCGTTTGATTGGGTATTGAACCTACATCAATTAAGTCAGATACCTTATCTTATGATGGGAGAGTGAATCGACTCAAGTGGAAGAATAGGAAAATTTCAAGTGTATCACATAATTAAGCGTTCTAGTTGTTTTAACCATTAATTTCTGTCATATTATATATATAATTGAGATTAATGACTAAAATAAGTGAAACACCGGTAAATATTCCCCAAGTAAAATAACACTTTTAACAATGGGTTGGATCATGTCTAAACCTAACTCCTTAAAGTGACCCTACATAGTAGTCACATCACTATACTAGATTACTATCCCATCCTAAGTCCAAACAGGCATTCATGCCAGCAAGTTAGCTACTACATTTGCACTACTTCTGACTATCAAGTATCAACAATTAACAAACAAGCTTACTAATTTTTCAAGGATCTTTCTTTTATAATTTTTCTTATTTTTAATTGATGATATTTTGGTCTTTTGTGAACAGAATGCTGCAGAGAAATTGCCATGGTTCATCCCTAATTGGACAGTGATGTACATAGTCAACGCATTTGTGGTAGTATGGGTTTTTGTACTGGGCTTTGGGTTTGGAGGGTGGGCCAGCATGACAAATTTCATCAAGCAAGTGGACACATTTGGGCTTTTTGCCAAATGCTATCAATGCCCACCAAAAATCCTACCTTCCAAAAATCATACTATTACTATGTATCACTAAGTTAAAAAGCATAGGACTATATTATCCTAGCTATGTCTTTTGAATAAATTTTCATAACATAGATACATTATGGTGAATGATTATGATTAATTATAAAACTTATTGTACCTAGAAATAGGGACAACAAAATCAAATCAAAGTAAAGACATGCACGAAATTTTCTAATAATATTTTCCGGCCCTTTAAATGACTAATATAATCATTTAATAGTGATAGAGCTTTGCATGATTTTGTGTGGGCCCTACTATTTTTTGTTTAGGCCCTACAATTTTTGTTGAATGATATAAACAAAATTGAGTAGGAGTGTTGCAGTGAATTTGCCTCACATGGCTAGCAAGTCCATTTAAAGTGAAAAATAAAGAGGAGTTTTGTTACATGATTGATGGACAAACTCAAAATGGAAGCTCATGACTTCATAAGCTAAAAGCCTAAAAGGGTTATTGGAGTATTATTGATAAGGATGAGTTGGCGTTTGTCGCTTTGAACTTAATCTTATCTTGCACAAAAAAAAAAAAAAAAAAAAAAAAAAAAAAAAAACTTAATCTTATCACTGTTGCTTTAGTTTATTATTATTTTTATCTTTATATCGAGATCAACTAAGAAATTAATTTTTTTAATATTAGCTAATTTTTTAAGTTAAATTATAAATTATAAATTATAAATTTTAAATTCTAATAAAAATAAGGATTAAAAATGTAATTTTATATAAAAGAATTTACTAATGTTAATTTGTTAAAAATTAATTTCTTATATTTATTTTTTTTATTTTTGTTGGAATAGTATTAAAGTATTATTAAATTAGTATTTATATTTAAATTTAAATATTAAGCGGTTATCCTTTTCTTTTTTTTTTTATTTTTTTTTTTGGGCATTGTTTAGGCCTATAAATAAGTTGACCTTTAATCATATCATGTACATAGTAAATACACATGGTAAATATACATATATCATTTTTAACATGTTATCAGAACTAGCATCCAATAGTATGAGATTGTTGCCCATATTCTCTATTGAGGGCAAATTTTGTTCATGTATATAACAGCCCATTTTTTATAGCTTTTGTTTGATCACCAGTTTTTTATTGCCCAAATGGTGCTTCAATTATATATGCACCTCACATCTAAGGCTAGTATTCTAGTAATATATATATCTTATTCGTAAATATTTAATCCGACTCATTTCAATTAAATAGGTTTATTTATCTTGTTTACCTAATTTGCTGTGGATTACTTGTGGATATGAGTTTAAAATATATCTTATCCTATTTTATCTGTATCTCTAATATATTATATGATATGTATTTAAAAATTTAATGTGAATTAAAAGAAGTGAGTATTAAACTTACGAATTTCTTTTTGTAAAAATTTAGAATAATGACGGGTGAAAAAATGTCGCTTAAGAATTTCTAGTAAAAACTGCATTGTGAGTACAGTCTTAACCAACGAGATTTTCACTGTCAATTTAGAAGATGTCACAATTTAAGAATGATTAACTGGGAGTGAAATTCCCAGGTCGTTTCTCAAAGAGTTGACACAGCAGTGTAAATTATTGATTAGGAATTTTTCGAAAAATTTTTAAGGTTGAGAACGGAAAAAATAAATGGCGATCAATTAAAGCAGCAAATGATGACAAGAGATATTAGATAGTTGAAATAAAAGGCCTTGGCAAGGAGAAGATTAATCGGAGTTTTTATCCTTGTTGAATTTTCCAAGTATAATAGTAAAAGGTTGCTGTTTTCACTTAGTTATCCTCTAACTGATAAAGGAAAGTCAAGTAACTAATACTAACTCTAATTCACAAGTCCTAATCGCTTCACAAAGAAGGATTAGAGTTAGTGAAAACTGAGTTAGCCAGCAATTCCAATTACAGATTAATACTTGAGTTTTCTAACTCAAGAGTTTTCTATTAATCAACTCCAAAGCCAAGTTGGAAGCTCTACTCCATTAGCATGAATGCTATTTTCACAAACATGTAAAGGGAGTAGATGGAAGACATGATAATTTAAATAAATTAATAAAAGACAATTTTAAAACTGATAATTAATTGAAGAAAATCAAACATGAAATGAAATTAAATGTGAAAATTGTTCATTGCATTAATAAATCCTAAAATAAAAAGTAACCATATATGACCACGAGCAAACTAAATGGAAAACAAAAGAGTAGAGTAATAGAAAAGCAAACTATAGTGATGGAGGTTTCAAAGGAAGGTAGTAACTCTCTCAATATCCAATCCAAAAGCATAAAACTAAAAATCTAAGAATGTGAAGAACCCTAGAAGAAGTAGTGTTTTCTCTCTAGAATTCAAAAACTAAAACTAAACTAAAGTGAAAGTGAATGTGTCTTGAGTCTCTGCTTGCCCCCTGGCTCTAGTATGTGTTTTTGGGCCGAAAACTGGGTCCAAAAACAGCCCAAAATCGCTCCCTACGAGTTTTGATTAATGCAGTACGTCGCTATGTCACGCGTACGCGTCGCTGTGAAATGCTCCAAGTCACGCGCACGCGTAAGCCATGCGTGCGCGTCGATCCTCGCTTGTCAGCTCCTTTATTTCTTGTGTTCCTTCCACTTTTGCATGCTTTCTTTCCATCCACTAAGCCATTCCTGCCCTATAAAGCCTGAAAATACTTAACGCATAGATCACGACATCGAATGATATAAAGGAGAATTAAAAATTGACAATTTAAAGACTTAGGAAACAAGTTTTCAAGCATGGAACAAAATTGGAAAGGATTTGTAAAACCATGCAGTTTGTATGAATAAGTGTGCGAAAAACTGATAAAAACCACTCAATTTAGCACAAAATAAACCATAAAATAGTGGTTTATCAAGTAACCACTAAACTAATCATTTAAATTACTAATTTAGTATGTTTATTTTTTAAAGAGTAATGTTGTAAGAAATTAAAGTTAAAAGAAGAGTGACAAGACATGTCTTTGTTTATGTTATTTTAATTTTATTAAAAACTTGATGATCATGGTATTTGTAATTTTATGTTATATCTTTTTAAGATTTTATTGTTTTTAATTTTAATGTGAACTTAATTTTTTATTTTAAAAAAATTGATTTTTTTGTGGATAGGGTCGGATAGGGTATGATTGAGAACTTTAGGATGCAAGTAAGGTTAGGGTTGAGAGGTTCTCAACTTGCGGATATAATAGGGTTGAATTTTAAAAAAATTTTAAATCCGCGAATAGGATTAAGATAGAGTCCAAATCCTACCATATCTATTGCCACCCTTCTTCACACCTTGATACACCACTTAGGTAATTCAACTCCAAAAAAAAAAAGCCTTCGTCCTCTTACATGTTTTATCATCATGTCACTAAGTCTAAGTTTGCACAATTCCATTTGTATATCAAGTTTTAGCAATTTTATTTATTAGAGATTTTTGCAGTTCAATATGTACCACAAATTTCTGTAATTTTGTTTGCATTTCAAATTTTGTTTTATTTGTTTTTAAATTTTTGCAATTTTATCTACATTCTAAATTTATGTAGTACCGCTTAATTTGAGTTTTAGCAATTTTGTTTGCATGTAAAATTATCACAATTTTATTTATATTTTGATAAATTTTTGCACTTTATTATCCAAATTTAAGATAGTCATATTAATTCCAGTTGAATTTAAAAAGAATATTAAAATAATATTTAAATATTAATTAAATTAGTATTCATATTTAAATTTATAGAGAATTATTCTTTTAATTTTTTTATTTGTTTAACACGTAAATAAATAGTACCTTTTATCATATCATATACATAATAAATACATAATAAATATATAAATATATTTTAATTTTTTCACTTGTTTTTTAACTTTTTTTTATAAATAATGCGATAAAGCACTAAATAGAAAGATAACTCTAAGAGTAACTACTCTTTTTCATCAGCATTAAATCGAAGGAAGATAGGAAATAGAAAGAAAGAGAAAATTTTAAAATTAATAATAAATTATATAGGAATGATACAGGGTATGTGCGAAAATTAGTAAAGTTAATTTAAAAAAAAATTAAAAATAAAAATAAATAAAATGAAAGAAAAAAAGTACACCTTGTTATTAGCCAAAAGTTTTCTATGGTTAAGAAAAAGAAAAATTATTTACAATATACTACGGATGATTCGTATCAAAGAAATTTACTTATAAATTGAGTTTTTTTTTTAATTTATTTCAATAAATTTATCCAACAAAAAAAATAGTAACATAAAGTTATGTAGAGAGATTTTTTTGAGAGAAAACTTGATGGGTTGGAAACGGAATTCCAACACCAAAATTCACCGGCAAGTATACCGGGTCGCATCAAGTAGTAAAACTCACTTAGAGTGAGGTCGATCTCACAGGGATTGATAGATCAAGCAACTTTAGTGGGTGATTAGTTTAATCAAGCTAACATTGAAGTGAATTGAGTGAAATTTAAGCAAGCAGAATGTAAATGACAAGGAATTTAAATTTGCAGGAAGTAAATTGGCAGAAGTTTAAAGAGCAAGAAAAGTAGATTGGCAAAATCTTAAATGACAAGAAATGTAAATTGCGTGAAAAGTAAAGGGGCTGGGGTGCTGGAAATTAAAGAGAGCAATAGATCAAGCAACTGAAAATTTAAATTGCAGGAAGAGTAAAAGGATTTTGGGAGCTGGGATTCAAGAAATCAAACAAGGAAGTGTAAATAGCAATCAAACAGAGAAGTAAAAGATGCAGCAGATTCAAACAGATTTGGAAAATCACTTGAAAAATCAAAACAGAAAGCAGCTTGGCTCAATTGCAAAATCTAAATGAGAGATTGAAGATCTCAGGAGCTCAATGAGACTAGAAAACAAGTCTAGATCTCAATCCCTTCCTTGATCCAAGAGCAAACAGATTGAAGAAGAAATAAAGATGAAAGCAGTAAAGAGAGCTTTGATTCAAATACAATTCACTGAAATTATGCAGACAAGCAAATAGAGAGAATTCTCAAGGTGAGATTGAAACAGAATTTCTTCAATTCTCAACCCAAGATTCAAAACAGAAATGAAAACTAAGAGAGAGCTCTCAAATCCTAATGCTCCGTAGTGGAGCCAGCCTCTAATGCTCTCTATTAGAGCCAACCTCCTTTCTAAAATGAAAATGATGCCTTATATAGGCTTTTTACAAAATAAAAATAAAAAATGAAAACAATATTTACAAAATGAAATTCCTAATCTAGCTTCTCTGTGTGCCTTTGAGTCATGTGGGCTTTGCTTGCTTCGGAGTGGAATTGGATTGAAGGTGGCCCCAATTGATCATTCTTGGTCTTGAGAAGAAATCTGCATGCAAATTGGGCTGTTGGTGCTTTACGTTTGAGTCAACGTTTGAGGCAAACGTTGACTCAAACTTCTTCGTGTAAGTTATGCAGAAACAGCCAGCTACTGTTATTGACGTTTGACCTCACGTTTGAGGTCAAACGTTGGCGCAGGCGTGGGCTTCCTACAGGGCATTCATCTAGCAACGTTTGGCCTCACGTTTGCCTCAAACATTGGCGCAAACATGAGGCTCCTCCTAGGCAGCCATTCAAGCAATGTTTGGCCTCACGTTTGCCTCAAACGTTGGCGCAAACGTGAGGCTCAGGCATTGGGGTTCAAGTCTTGGGACGCTTCTTTGTTCTCCTGTCAATGTTGCCAATTTCATGCCCACTATAGACTATTATATATGGTTGGAAAGCTCTGAATGTCAGTTTTTCAACGCAACTAGAAGCACATCAATTGCACATCTACAACTCAAGTTATGCTCCTTTGAAGAGGACAGGGTCGCTAGCGTCGGTGTGCAACGTTTGAGGCGACGTTAGCACTCAAACGTGGTCGAAAATGCTAGATTCTGGAGGCTCAAATGCATTGTCCACCTCATACTATTATATATTTTTGGAAAGCTCTGAATGTCTACTTTCCAATGCCATTGGAAGCGCATCATTTGGAGCTCCACAGCTCGAGTTATACTCCGTCGAAGGTGCAGAGGTCAGCTGGCCTTACTACAGGTTGGTGCCATGTTCGTTTATGCACTTTTCGGGGCAGTTTTCTCCCTCAATTTTAGTGTCCACTATGTAGTGCCATATATGCTTGAAAATCTCTCAATCCCTGCTTTCCATTGCTATTTGAATCACCTCATTTGGAGCTCTGTAGCTCATGTTATTCTTGTTGGAAGTATACCCCTTCAGGCTGTGGGGAGCAACGTTTCCAGCAACGTTGGAGCACCAAATTTTTCTCCAACGTTGCTTCCCTTTGCTTCCTTTCATGGCCTTCTTGTTTGTCTCTTTGCCTTTCCTTTCCTTAGCTTCCTTTTGGCTTATTTTGTGCTCTTTTGCTTCTTTTTCTTCTTATTTCCTACAAAATCTATAAAATCAAAAGATCAAGGAAATATACCAATTAAGTACAAAAGCATTCAATATTTAAGCACAAATCATCAATTTCTTGTATAAAAAAGCATAGGAAAACATGACATGATGACATGTCATCACAACACCAAACTTAAACCTTGCTTGTCCCCAAGCAAGAAAAGAATCATACAATAAAGATTGACAATCCAAGGTAAGAAGGATAGCAAGTTAATGTTCATGGTAAGCTAGTTTTCAATGCAAGCTACAATCACAAAAGAAATGTAAATGATTGATGCTTCTATCTAGCTCAATTTATGAAATCTTTTTCTTATAATTTTTTCTTGAAACAAGCTTTTGATTTTCTTATTAGCTTCTCCTTTTGGGTGCTTTGCCCCATGAGTTGATAACAAAGCTACGACTCTAAATGCTTTATTTTCAAGTATTACCACTTGATACATAAGCACCACAAGCATTTAATTAGAGGACTTCATTAAGCTCATTTGTTTCTTTTCTTGACTCTCTAATCATTGATGCTCAGAGCCTTGAGCTTTGAGGGAGTGCTTTTGCACTTGAGCCTAGCCTTGACTTCTAAGTGTTTTGTTTTCAAGCATTTTACTTGATACATAAACACCATAAGTACTTAACAATTGAATTGTCATTGGTACTCAGAGCCTTCAGCTTTCTCATTTTTTCCCTTTTGCTTTTCTTGCCTTAATTTGCAATTGCTTCTTCAAGATTTTCATGATTTCAAAAGATTTCACAAAATGTCCTAGATGAAAACTTCAATTAAATAAAATCCAATGCAATTGAGCAACAATTAATCATACTAGCTTTTCAATACTTGTATGCACATGCTGAGTTCTTCTTTTATTCCTTGTTTGTTTATGATCATGATGCTTTATTGCTTTTGAACTCACAAAACTCAAGTTGGTAGTCATAATGGCACAACAGCATGTTGCAAATCAAAATTCAAGCTATGCTTTATTCATACACACATGTAAACAGAAAAGATGATGACAATCATGCAATTTAAGTACTGGAAACAAATGAGAAGAAAAGGAACTCTACAACCTTATAGTTCATCTTCATTCTTGTTGTCCTTTTTCCTCTATTCTTCCTCTTTCCCTTGCCAAACTCAGAATGCTTACTCATCCTCAAGCAACAATTAGAACAATGGCTATGGGGCTAAGATGGATGATGAATGTCTTACACAATGAAATGTTAGTGGTACATGTGTTCTAAGCAGGCAGAATTAAAGATAAAAATCAAGGCACAAGAGACAGAGACATTGTGATTGCAAACTTAAGAAGGTGAGCACAATACATTGCGTAAAAGATAAGTGGCACACCAAACTTAGTGTGACACTTTCACTTGAAATTAATGCAAGTATCTAGTAAAGATTGGAAACAAATTTTGTTGCATAGCAACACCAAACTTAGAATGCAATCATATGTCAATTTACTTGAATAACGAACTAAGCAAATAAAACTATTATATGTTAAGTACAGTCACCAAGCCAAGAATCTGTCATGAATAAGGATCTCTTGGTAATGTATTAACAAAAACAGTTAATAAGCAAACTAAATAAAAGCATTTAAAAACAGAAAAATGACTAAAGCGAGTAGAATGAAAAAGTGTCAAATTAAAAGAGAAAAATAAAACTGCAGAGGCATTATGATTATGCAGACAAGTAGTGTTGTTTGAATGAATTGCATAGAAAATAAGTGGCACACCAAACTTAGAATCTTGGTGTGTCACTTTTATTTTTGATTTGATGCAATCATCCAAAAAGATTGAAAACAATTTGTTGCAAGGCAACACCAAACTTAGAATGTAACCATATGCCAATTTATTGAATTTAAACAAAGCAAAGAAAGAAAACAAAGCAGAGAAGAGAAATTATACCTACTGTTGGCATGTTGTTCTTCACTTTCTTCCTCTTCTTCCAGTTTGTTAAGAGGAATAACTTCAAGGGAGGAGAAGATCAGCTATTGCCCCCTGTCTTGGTCTCTCCTCAGCAAGCTTTCTTTTGTTAATGACTTGATTGAGCTTGCTTGCTGGATCAGGGGGAGGATTGCTTGTAGTTGACCTTCTCTTCTTCATGAATATTGTCCTTTGTAGCTTGGTCACAATCCTCTTCTCGGTGCTTTTGTTAATTGCCTTCACTTCCTTGAGTCCAAGTCTTGGTGGTTGTGTGATTGTTGGAGTGATTTCTTCATCAAGAGCTTTTTGCATTGGTGGTTCCATGAGCTTTTCCTCTTTGCACTTCTCTGCTTCAGTTGAGTGTGACTTCTCTTGATTGGCTTCCTCCTCTTCTTTTACATGATCTTCCTTTAAGTCTTTCGGGAGTGAAGTTTCATGTTCCTCTATCACCTCAATTAGCTGCTGTGAATATGAAGCCACAGGTTCAAACACCTCCACAACCTCGTTTTTCATTGAAATTTCACTTGACACAGAGGCTTCCTCATCTTGCTTTTCCACTTCCTCACCCATAAATTGGTCTTCATCCTCTCTGTTTAATGGTTCTAGGGTCCTCCTTGTTTGCTCTAAGGGCCTATTCATCTTCTTGAAGAGGATCTCTTTCCAGGATTGGGGTTGTATGTGTCTTTTCACGAGTTGTCTGTGTATTTCAATGGCTTGGTATTGGCTTGTTGTGGTGAAGTTGTGTTGAGGGGTGTGGAATGAGTTGTGTGATTGGTGGGATGACTTGTATGGATTTTGGAGGAAACTTTGTGTTGAGGCATAATCAAGTGATAAAGAACTTTCAAATGAGCAACTGGGAAGTGAGGGTGGGTGCTCTTTCATTCTTTGGTGAAACTCCCATCCACTATTAGAATAATGACTTGCATCATTTTGTGGTGGAGGAAAATATCCCATATGATTCTCTTGCTCATCTTGTGTCTCTGAAGCAAATCTCCATGGATTGGAGTGCTTAGAATTTGTATTTTCTTGGTGATATTCCCAGCCACCATTAGAGATTGGTGATGGGTGGTAATATCCCATAAAATCTGTTTGATCATAAGACTCCATTTGAATTTTGTAAAACACAACACCAATTAAATTTGAAATTCATCTCATAGAGAAGGATTTCTTAGTGAGGCAATAGCTCAAACACTTTGTTTGCAACTTAAAACAGAAAGCAAAAATAAAGAAAATGCTTAATCTAGACTTCTCACCCACTTAATCATTGTTGATCTAAATCAATCCCTGGCAACGGCGCCAAAAACTTGATGGGTTGGAAACGGAATTCCAACACCAAAACTCACCGGCAAGTATATCGGGTCACATCAAGTAGTAAAACTCACTTAGAGTGAGGTCGATCCCCTAGGGATTGATGGATCAAGCAACTTTAGTGGGTGATTAGTTTAGTCAAGCTAACATTAAAGTGAATTGAGTGAAATTTAAGCAAGCAGAATGTAAATGACAAGAAATTTAAATTTGCAGGAAGTAAATTGGCAGAAGTTTAAAGAGCAAGAAAAGTAGATTGGCAAAATCTTAAATGACAAGAAATGTAAATTGCATGAAAAGTAAAGGGGCTGGGGTGCTGGAAATTAAAGAGAGCAATAGATCAAGCAACTGGAAATTTAAATTGCAGGAAGAGTAAAAGGATTTTGGGAGCTGGAATTCAAGAAATCAAACAAGGAAGTGTAACTAGAAATCAAACAGAGAAGTAAAAGATGCAGCAGATTCAAACAGATTTGGAAAATCACTTGAAAAATCAAAACAGAAAGCAGCTTGGCTCAATTGCAAAATCTAAATGAGAGGTTGAAGATCTCAGGAGCTCAATGAGACTAGAAAACAAGTCTAGATCTCAATCCCTTCCTTGATCCAAGAGCAAACAGATTGAGGAAGAAATAGAGATGAAAGCAGTAAAGAGAGCTTTGATTCAAATCACAATTCACTGAAATTATGCAGACAAGCAAATAGAGAGAATTCTCAAGGTGAGATTGAAATAGAATTTCTTCAATTCTCAACCCAAGATTCAAAACAAAAATGAAAACTAAGAGAGAGCTCTCAAATCCTAATGCTCCCTAGTGGAGCCAGCCTCTAATACTCTCTATTAGAGCCAACCTCCTTTCTAAAATGAAAATGATGCCTTATATAGGCTTTTTACAAAATGAAAATAAAAAATGAAAACAATATTTACAAAATAAAATTCCTAATCTAGCTTCTCTGTGTGTCTTTGTGTCATGTGGGCTTTGCTTGCTTCGGAGTGGAATTGGATTGAAGATGGCCCCAATTGATCATTCTTGGTCTTGAGAAGAAATCTGCATGCAAATTGGGCTGTTGGTGCTTTACGTTTGAGTCAACGTTTGAGGCAAACGTTGACTCAAACTTCTTCGCGTAAGTTATGCAGAACCAGCCAGCTGCTGTTATTGGCGTTTGACCTCACGTTTGAGGTCAAACGTTGGCGCAGGCATGAGCTTCCTCCAGGGCATTCATCTAGCAATGTTTGGCCTCACGTTTGCCTCAAACGTTGACGCAAACGTGAGGCTCCTCCCAGGCAGCCATTCAAGCAACGTTTGTCCTCATGTTTGCCACAAATATTGGCGCAAACGTAAGGCTCAGGCGATGGGGTTCAAGTCTTGGGACACTTCTTTATCCTCTTATCAATGTTGCCAATTTCATGCTCACTGTTGAGCGGATAATTTATACGCTTTTTGGCATTGATTTTAGTATGTTTTTAGTATATTTTAATTAGTTTTTATTATATTTTTATTAGTTTTTAAATAAATATCACTCTTCTGGACTTTACTATGAGTTTGTCTATTTTTCTGTAATTTCAGGTATTTTATGGCTGAAATTGAGGGACCTGAGTAAAAATCTGATTCAAAGGCTGAAAAAGGACTGCAGATGCTGTTGGATTCTGACCTCCCTGCACTCAAAGTGGATTTTCTGGAGCTACAGAAGCCCAATTGGCGCACTCTCAATTGCGTTAGAAAGTAGACATCCTGGGCTTTCCAGCAATATATAATAGTCCATACTTTGCCTGAGATTTGATGGCCCAAACAGGCGTTCCAAGTCAGCTCAAGAATTCTGGCGTTTAACTCCAAAACTGGCACAAAAGTTGGAGTTAAACGCCCAAACTGGCACAAAAGCTGGCGTTTAACTCTAAGAAAAGTCTCTACACATGGAAGCTTAAATGCTCAGCCCAAGCACACACCAAGTGGGCCCGGAAGAAGATTTCTACATTAATTACCTATTTCTGTAACCCTAGGCCACTAGTTTTCTATAAATATGACCTTTTGCTATTGTATTTTCATCGATCTTTTACTCATACTTTCATAGACCTTTTCACGTTTGGGGGCTGGCCTCACGGCCATGTCTAGACCTTGTTCTTATGTATTTTCAACGGTGGAGTTTCTACACACCATAGATTAAGGTGTGGAGATCTGCTGTTCTTCATGAATTAATACAAAGTACTATTATTTTTCTATTCAACTCAAGTCTATTTCTTCTCCAAGATATTCATTCGTTCTTCAACTTGATGAATGTGATGATCCGTGACACTCATCATCATTCTCACCTATGAACATGTGCCTGACAACCACCTCTATTCTACTAGCAATGGCTTGAATGCGTATCTCTTGGGTTTCTAATCTAAGATTGGAACCTTCGTGGTATAGGCTAGAATTATTGGCGGCCATTCCTGAGATCCGGAAAGTCTAAACCTTGTCTGTGGTATTCCGAGTAGGATCTGGGAAGGGATGACTGTGACGAGCTTCAAACTCACGATTGTGGGGCGTGTGACAGACGCAAAAGGATCAATGGATCCTATTCTGACATGATCGAGAACCGACAGCTGATTAGCCGATGTTGTGACAGAGCATCAAGACCATTTTCACTGAGAGGACGGGATGTAGCCATTGACAATGGTGATGCCCAACATAAAGCTTGCCATGGAAAGGAGTATGAATGATTGGAAGAAGGCAATAGGAAAGCAGAGGTTCAAGGGGAACAAAGCATCTTCATACGCTTATCTGAAATCCACCAATGAATTACATAAGTATCTCTATCTTTACTTTATGTTTATTTTCATTACCTTAAACTCCATAACCATTTGAATCCGCCTGACTGAGATTTACAAGATGATCATAGCTTGCTTCAAGCTGACAATCTCCGTGGGATCGACCCTTACTCACGTAAGGTTTATTACTTGGACGACCCAGTGCACTTGCTGGTTAGTTGTGCAGAATTGTGACAAAGTGTGATTCATGTTTAAGAGCTCCAAGTCTTTGGCGCCATTGTTGATGATCACAATTTCGTGCACCAAGTTTTTGGCGCCGTTGCCGGGGATTGTTCGAGGTTGGACAACTGACGGTTCATCTTGTTGCTTAGATTAGGTATCTTTTCTTCAGAATTTTTAAGAATGAATTCTAGAGTTTCAAGGTGATGTTCCCACCATCACAAAAGCTGATTGATTCTCATCAATTTAGCTATTGAATGTAATGTCCTGCTGAAGCTTGGCCAAACATGTCTAATCCTTTTTAGACTGAAGCTTTAGACTAACATTGCATGATTCCTGGAATTCTTATTAAAAGTTTTGATTCTCTTTATTTTCTTTTCTATATAATTGGTGCACGAATTGTGAATCACACTTTTCACAACTTGTACCACTGACCAGCAAGTGCACTGGGTCGTCCAAGTAATACCTCACGTGAGTAAGGGTCAAATCCCACGGAGATTGTTGGTTTGAAGCAATCTATGGTTATCTTGTAAATCTTAGTCAGGAAGTCAATTATGTTTATCAGTTGAATTGCAAATAAACAATAGAGCATGGATCAAAGGTTACTTGTTATGCAGTAATGGAGAATATGTTGGAGTTTTGGAGATGCTTTGTTTTTTGAATCTCTGCTTTCTTCTGTCTTCTTGTTCACGCACGCACGTCCTCCTATGGCAAGCTGTGTGTTGGTGGATCACCGTTGTCAATGGCTACCTTCCATCCTTCCAGTGAAAACTACGCTCACGCGCTCTGTCACAGCACGGCTAATCACCGGTTGGTTCTCGATCCAGTTGGAATAGGATTTACTATCCTTTTGCGTCTGTCACTAACGCCCAGCCTTCAGGAGTTTGAAGCTCGTCACAGTCATTCGATCCTTGAATCCTACTCGGAATACCACAGACAAGGTTTAGACTTTCCGGATTCTCATGAATGCCGCCATCAGTTCTAGCTTATACCACGGAGATTCTGATTAAGGAATCTAAGAGATACTCATTCAATCGGATATAGAACGGAGGTGGTTGTCAGGCACATGTTTGTGGTTTGAGGAAGGTGATGAATGTCACAGATCATCACCTTCATCACAGTTAAGCGCGAATGAACATCTTAGATAGGAACAAGCGTGTTTGAATGGAAAACAGAAATACTTGCATTAATTCATCAAGACACAGCAGAGCTCCTCACCCCCAACAATAGGGTTTAGAGACTCATGCCGTCAGAGAATACAAAGTTTAGATCTGAAATTGTCATGAGATACAAAATAAGTCTCTAAAAGTTGTTTAAATACTAAACTAGTGGCCTAGGGTTACAAAATATGAGTAGACTATGATGGATGATGCAGAGATCCACTTCTGGGGCCCACTTGGTGTGTGCTGGGCTGAGACTTAAGCAATTCACGTGCAGAGGCCATTTGTGGAGTTGAACGCCAGTTTTTATGCCAGTTTGGGCGTTCAACTCCAGCTTTTGATCCTTTTCTGGCGCTGGACGCCAGAATTGGGCAGAGAACTGGCATTGAACGCCAGTTTACATCGTCTATCCTTGTGCAAAGTATGGACTATTATATATTGCTGGAAAGCCCTGGATGTCTACTTTCCAATGCAATTGGAAGCATGCCATTTCGAGTTCTGTAGCTCCAGAAAATCCACTTTGAGTGCAGGGAAGTCAGAATCCAACAGCATCAGCAGTCCTTTTTCAGCCTGAATAAGATTTTTGCTCAGCTCCTTCAATTTCAGCCAGAAAAATACCTGAAATTACAGAAAAACACACAACTCATAGTAAAGTCCAGAAATATGAATTTTTCCTAAAAACTAATGGAAATAAACTAAAAACTAACTAAAACATACTAAAAACTATATGAAATTAACCCCAAAAAGCGTATAAAATATCCGCTCATCACAACACCAAACTTAAACTGTTGCTTGTCCTCAAGCAACTAGATAAATAAAATAGAAGACTAATAGGTTGAGAAGCGATAATATCTAGAGTTTTTTGATTGAAGCTCAGATTCTAATTAGATGAGCGGGACTAGTAGCTTTTTGCTTCTGAATAGTTTTGGCATCTCACTTTATCCATTGAAGCTCAGAGTGATTGGCATCTATAGGAACTCAGAATTCAGATAGTGCTATTGATTCTCCTAGTTCAGTATATTGATTCTTGAACACAGCTACTTTATGAGTCTTGGCCGTGGCCCTAAGCACTTTGTTTTCCAGTATTACCACTGGATACATAAATGCCACAGACACATAATTGGGTGAACCTTTTTAGATTGTGACTCAGCTTTGCTAAAGTCCCCAATTAGAGGTGTCCAGAGTTCTTAAGCACACTCTTCTTTTTGCTTTGGACCTTGACTTTAACCGCTCAGTCTCAAGTTTTCACTTGACACCTTCACGCCACAAGCACATGGTTAGGGACAGCTTGGTTTAGCCGCTTAGGCCAGGATTTTATTCCCTTAGGCCCTCCTATCCACTGATGCTCAAAGCCTTGGGATCCTTTTTATTACCCTTGCCTTTTGGTTTTAAGGGCTATTGGCTTTTTGCTCTTGCCTTTTGGTTTTAAGAGCTTTGGCTTTTTCTGCTTGCTTTCTCTTTTTTTTTTTTTTTCTGCAAGCTTTGTTCTTTGCTGCTTTTTCTTGCTTCAAGAATCATTTTTATGATTTTTCAGATTATCAATAACATGTCTCATGTTCATCATTCTTTCAAGAGCCAACATATTTAACAGTCTTAAACAACAAATTCAAAAGACATATGCACTGTTCAAGCATTCATTCAGAAGACAGAAAGCATTGCCACTACATGTTACTAATTAGAATTTTTCTTATTAAAAACTCGAAATTTTATTGCCTCTTATTCAAAAGATCTACTATTTTATTCATGTTTGCTGATGATGAGAAAAATAGACTATAACTTAATTGGGGATAAAATCAAACTAGACACTAATTACTACCAATGATCATGTAATGAAGACACAAACATAGATAAGCACTTAACATAGAGAAAACGAAAAACAGAGAAAGTAAGAACAAGGAACGAGTCCACCTTAGTGATGATGGCATTTCCTTCTTGAGGCACCAATGATGTTCTTGAGCTCTTTTATGTCTCTTCCTTGCCTTTGTGGCTTGATTCCTAGTGATTTTTGGTATTTCTATCCTCAGTTGCTTCCAATAATTATGTGGAGGGAAGTGCATCCCCTGAGGTATCTCTTGATTTGCAGCCACATGTTCTACCACTGAGCTATAGATCCTTCACATAATTGTTTTACCACACCAAACTTAGAATGTTGCTCGCCCTCGAGCAAAAGAAGAGGGAATAGATGAAAAAGAAGATGTGGAAAAAAAAACTAGGATTATGAGGAGGGAAGGTGGGGATCCTGTGGGGTCCACAGATCTTGAAATGATCCTGTGAGGTCCACGGATCTTGAGGTGTCAAGGCATTTACATCCCTGCACCAATTTGGGCATGCAAAATGCCCTTGCACACAACTCTGGGCGTTCAGCGTCAGGTTGGTGCCCATTTTGGGCGTTCAACGCCCATTTACTAGCCATTTCTGGCGTTGAACGCCAGAACCATGCTTGTTCTGGGCGTTCAGCGCCAGGATGTTGCCCATTTTGGGCGTTCAGTGCCAGAACCATGCTCTGTTCTGGCGTTGAACGCCAGACAGGTGCTTCCTCCAGGGTGTGATTTTTCTTCTGCTGTTTTTGATTCCGTTTTCAATTTTTTAATATTTATTTTGTGACTCCACATGATCATGAACCTAATAAAACATGAAAAACCATGAAAGTAAATAAAAATTGGGTTGCCTCCCAACAAGCGCTTCTTTAATGTCCTTAGCTGGACCTTGCTGAACTTTTAATCTAGCTTCAGCCTTGAGCATTCTTGCTCAATGTTGCCTTCTAGATAATGCTTGATTCTCTGTCCATTGACAATGAACTTCTTATCAGAATCAATATCTTGAAGCTCCACATAACCATATGGTGATACACTTGTAATCACGTATGGTCCCCTCCACCGGGATTTCAGTTTCCCGGGGAATAGCCTGAGTCTAGAGTTAAACAACAGAACCTTCTGTCCTGGTTCAAAGATTCTAGATGACAGCTTTCTATCATGCCACTTTTTTGATTTTTCTTTATATAGCTTGGCATTTTCGAAAGCTGTGAATTTGAACTCCTCTAGCTCATTTAGCTGGAGCAATCTTTTTTCTCCTGCTAATTTGGCATCAAAGTTTAGGAATCTGGTTGCCCAGTAGGCCTTATGTTCCAGTTCCACGGGCAGGTGACATGCCTTACCATACACCAGTTGGTATGGAGAGGTCCCTATAGGGGTCTTGAATGCTGTTCTATAAGCCCACAGAGCATCATCCAAGCTCTTTGCCCAATCTTTTCTACGGGTATTTACTGTCCGTTCTAGGATTCTCTTTAATTCTCTGTTAGAGACTTCAGCCTGCCCATTGGTTTGTGGATGATATGGAGTGGCCACCTTGTGGCGAATTTCATACCGAACCATGGCAGAGTAAAGCTGTTTATTGTAGAAGTGAGTGCCCCCATCACTGATTAGTACTCTAGGGACACCAAACCTGCTAAAAATATGTTTCTGGAGGAACTTCAGCACTGTTTTAGTATCATTGGCGGGTGTGGCAATAGCCTCGACCCATTTTGATACATAGTCAACTGCCACCAGAATATAAGTGTTTGAGTATGATGGTGGGAAAGGTCCCATGAAGTCAATTCCCCATACGTCAAACAACTCAATTTCCAAGATTCCTTGTTGAGGCATGGCGTAACCATGAGGCAGATTACCAGCTCTTTGGCAACTGTCACAATTACGTACAAACTCTCGAGAATCTTTATAGAGTGTGGGCCAATAGAAGCCACATTGGAGGACCTTGGTGGCTATTCGCTCACCTCCGAAATGGCCTCCATATTGAGATCCGTGGCAATGCCACAGGATCCTCTGTGCTTCTTCTCTAGGCACACACCTACGGATAATTCCGTCTGCACATCTCTTAAAGAGATAAGGTTCATCCCACAAGTAGTACTTTGCATCAGTAATTAATTTCTTCTTTTGTGTCCTGTTGTACTCCTTGGGTATGAACCTTGCAGCTTTATAGTTTGCAATATCGGCAAACCATGGTGCTTCCTGAATGGCGAATAAATGCTCATCAGGAAACCTTTCAGAGATCTCAAGAGAAGGGAGGGGCGTCCCTTCCACTGGCTCTATCCGGGACAGATGATCAGCCACTTGGTTCTCTGTCCCTTTTCTGTCTCTTATTTCTATATCAAACTCTTGCAGAAGCAATACCCATCTGATGAGCCTGGGTTTTGAATCCTGCTTTGTGAGTAGATATTTAAGAGCAGCATGGTCAGTATACACAATCACTTTTGATCCTACTAAGTATGATCTGAACTTGTCAATGGCGTAAACCACTGCAAGTAGTTCTTTTTCTGTGGTTGTGTAATTTCTCTGGGCATCATTTAGAACGCGACTGGCATAATAAATGACATGCAGAAGCTTGTCATGCCTCTGTCCCAATACTGCACCAATGGCATGATCACTGGCATCACACATTAGCTCAAATGGTAATGTCCAGTCTGGTGCAGAAATGACTGGTGCTGTGACCAGCTTAGCTTTCAGCGTTTCAAACGCCTGCAGGCACTTTGTGTCAAACACAAATGGCGTGTCAGCAGCTAGCAAATTGCTTAGAGGTTTTGCGATTTTTGAAAAATCCTTTATAAACCTCCTATAGAATCCTGCATGCCCCAGAAAGCTTCTGATTGCCTTAACATTGGCAGGTGGTGGTAATTTTTCAATTACCTCTATTTTTGCTTGATCCACCTCTATTCCCTTGTTTGAGATTTTATGCCCAAGAACAATTCCTTCAGTCACCATGAAGTGACACTTCCCAGTTTAAAACTAGGTTGGTCTCTTGGCATCTTTTTAGAACAAGTTTCAGGTGATCAAGACAGGAGCTGAATGAGTCTCCATATACTGAGAAGTCATCCATGAAGACTTCCAGAAAATTTTCCACCATGTCAGAGAAAATAGAGAGCATGCATCTCTGGAAGGTTGCAGGCGCATTACATAGCCCAAATGGCATCCTTCTATAAGCAAACACTCCGGATGGACATGTGAATGCTGTTTTCTCTTGATCCTGGGGATCTACTGCAATCTGGTTATAGCCTGAGTAGCCATCCAAAAAGCAGTAATAATCATGACCTGCTAGTCTTTCTAGCATCTGGTCTATGAATGGTAAAGGAAAATGATCCTTTCTGGTGGCTGTATTGAGCCTTCTGTAGTCAATACACATGCGCCACCCTGTAACTGTTCTTGTAGGAACCAGTTCATTTTTTTCATTATGAATCACTGTCATGCCTCCCTTTTTTGGGACGACTTGAACATGGCTCACCCAGGGGCTATCAGAAATAGGATAAATAATCCCAGCCTCCAGTAATTTGGTGACCTCTTTCTGCACCACTTCCTTCATGGCTGGATTTAACCGCCTCTGTGGTTGAACCACTGGTTTGGCATTATCCTCCAATAGGATTTTGTGCATGCATCTAGCTGGGCTTATGCCCTTAAGGTCTCCTATGGACCACCCAAGAGCTGTCTTGTGTGTCCTTAGCACTTGAATAAGTGCTTCCTCTTCCTGTGAATTTAAAGCAGAGCTTATGATCACTGGAAAAGTGTCACCTTCTCCCAGAAATGCATATTTCAAGGATGGTGGTAATGGCTTGAGCTCGGGTTTAGGAGGTTTTTCCTCTTTTAGAAGAAAGTTCAGAGGCTCTTTCATGTCCTCTGAATTCTCCAAATCAGGCTGAACATCTTTAAAGATGTCTTCCAACTCTGATTCGAGACTCTCAGCCATGTTGATCTCTTCTACCAAAGAGTCAATAAGATCAACTTTCATGCAGTCTGTTGATGTGTCTGGATGCTGCATGGCTTTGACAGCGTTCAACTTGAACTCATCATCATTGACTCTCAGGGTTATTTCCCCCTGTTGGACGTCAATGAGGGATCGTCCAGTTGCTAGGAAGGGTCTTCCTAGAATGAGAGTAGCACTCTTGTGCTCCTCCATTTCCAGCACAACAAAGTCAGTGGGAAAGGCGAATGGCCCAACTCTGACAATCATGTCTTCAATCACGCCTGATGGGTATTTAGTAGAACCATCAGCAAGTTGGAGACATATCCGGGTTGGTTTAACTTCTTCAGTTAAACCAAGCTTTCTGATAGTGGATGCAGGTATTAAGTTGATGCTTGCCCCAAGATCGCACAAAGCTGTCTTGGTGCAATCACCTTCTAATATGCAAGGTATCAGAAAACTCCCAGGGTCTTTAAGCTTTTCAGGAAAGCTTTTCAGAATGACTGCACTGCATTCTTCAGTGAGGAGAACTCTTTCTGTTTCTCTCCACTCCTTTTTATGACTCAAGATCTCTTTCATGAACTTGGCATAAGAAGGTATTTGCTCAAGTGCCTCTGCAAATGGAATCTTTATTTCAAGAGTCCTTAGATAATCTGCAAAGCGAGCAAATTGCTTATCCTGCTCCTCTTTCCGGAGTTTTTGAGGATAAGGTATCTTGGCTTTATATTCCTCAACCTTAGTGGTTAAAGAAGCCTTTTTAGAGGGGTTGTTATCAGCACTTGTGTGTATCTGATCCCTCACTGGCAATTGAGTGCCAGAGTCAGGGGCTGGAGTGACGTTAGACGCCAGCTTACTGTCTGTTCCTGGCGCCTGAACGCCAGAAATGTGCCCATTTTGGGCGTTCAACGCCAGATCTTGCCCAGTTTGGGCGTTCAACGCCAGATCCTTGCCCATTTCTGGCGTTGAACGCCAGTTTTGCCTTGTTTCTGGCATTGAACGCCAGTTTTGGGCATGGTCTGGGCGTTCAGCGCCAGCCTTCCACCAATTTTCTGGCGTTTTAGTGCCAGAATTATTTTTCCCTGGGCTCTTACTGTCCTCAGGTGAATTTTGGGTGGTTTGCTCATTCCTTAGCTTTTTGCTGCCTTGAGGTGGGGTATTTAATGTTTTCCCACTTCTTAATTGAACTGCTTGACATTCTTCTGTTATTTGTCTTGACAGCTGCTGCTTTGTTTGCTTAAACTGTTCTTCCATATGTATATTAGCCATCCTTGTCTCTTGTAATCTATCTTTGAATTCGGCTAACTGCCTTGTTAGGAAGTCCAATTGCTGATTGAATTCAGCAGCTTGTTCTACAGGACTGAGTTCAGCAGTTGCTGTTTTAACCTCTTCTTTCATGGAAGGGTCACTGCTTAGATACAGATGCTGATTCCGGGCAACTGTATCAATGAGCTCTTGAGCCTCTTCAATTGTCTTTCTCATGTGGATAGATCCACCAGCTGAGTAATCTAGAGACATCTGAGCTCCTTCTGCAAGCCCATAGTAGAAGATGTCTAACTGAACCCACTCTGAAAACATTTCAGAGGGGCATTTTCGTAGCATCTCTCTGTATCTCTCCCAGGCATCATAAAGGGATTCATTATCTCCTTGTTTAAAGCCTTGGATGTCCAGCCTTAGCTGTGTCATCCTTTTTGGAGGGAAATATTGATTCAGGAATTTTTCTGTCAGCTATTTCCATGTCCTTATGCTGGCTTTAGGTTGGTTATTTAACCATCTCTTAACTTGATCTTTTACAGCAAATGGAAACAGTAACAGTCTGTAGACATCCTGATCTATTTCCTTATCATGCACTGTGTTAGCAATTTGTAAAAATTGTACCAGAAACTCTGTAGGTTCTTCCTGTGGAAGACCGGAATACTGACAACTTTGCTGCACCATGATAATGAGCTGAGGATTCAACTCAAAGCTACTAACTCCAATGGAGGGTATGCAGATGCTACTCCCATATGAAGCAGTAGAGGGGTTAGAATATGACCCCAGAGTCCTCCTGGACTGTTCATTTCCACTTATGTCCATGATGGATAAAGGGATATAACTTGGATTGATTTACCTTTTTATTTATTTTATTTTATTTATTTATTTATTTATTTATTTATTTATTTATTTATTTATTTCGAAAATAAATCAAAATAAAATAAATAAAAATTGAGTGAAGATTTTCAAAAACCTGAGGAGAGAGAAAGTGGTTAGGAAATTTTGAAAAGGATATGATGATTTTTTTTTTTTGAAAAAAGGTTTTAAATTTTAAAAAAAAATCTGAATTTTTGAAATAGATTTCGAAAATTTGCTTTTAAAACAGAGAGAAAACATATTTTTGAATTTAAAGAGGAGAGAGAAAAACAATAAGATAGCACAAGATTTAAAATTTTTAGATCTAATGCTCCTTGTTTTTGAAAATTTTGGAGGGAAAACACCAAGGAACACCAAACTGAAAAATTTTAAGATCAAGACACAAGGAAAACTCAAGAACACTTTGAAGACTCACAAGAACACAAGAACATGAAGAAAGAACACCAAACTTAAAATTTTTAGAAAACCAAACCAAAATTTTCGAAAACCAAAGGGAAATCAACAAGAAAACACCAAACTTAAAGTTTGGCACACAATTTAATAGAGAAATTATTATTTATGAAAAAGGTTTTGAAAAGAATATAAAAGATTCTAACCCAATTACCAAGAACACAGATTAACGCTCTAGCCAAATGAGTTATGAATGTAACACTTGTTTTGAAGAAGTAAATTTTTTTTTTTTGAAAAATCAACAAGAAAACACCAAACTTAAAGTTTGGCACAAGATTTAATAGAAAAAAAAAATTATTTTTGAAAAAGATTTTAAAAAATATGATAGCCAATTACCATGAACATAAACACCACGTTCTAACTAATTGAGCTATAAATTTAAAGTGTTTTAACAAGGGATAAATAATAAAAGACTCTAAACCAAAAAGAAAGATTTTTTTCCTAATCTAAGCAACAAAATAATCCGTCAGTTGTTCAAACACGAACAATCCCCGGCAACGGCGCCAAAAACTTGGTGCACGAATTGTGAATCACACTTTTCACAACTCGTACCACTGACCAGCAAGTGCACTGGGTCGTCCAAGTAATACCTCACGTGAGTAAGGGTCGAATCTCACGGAGATTGTTGGTTTGAAGCAATCTATGGTTATCTTGTAAATCTTAGTTAGGAAGTCAATTATGTTTATCAGTTGAATTGCAAATAAACAATAGAGCATGGATCAAAGGTTACTTGTTATGCAGTAATGGAGAATATGTTGGAGTTTTGGAGATGCTTTGTTTTCTGAATCTCTGCTTTCTTCTGTCTTCTTGTTCACGCACGCACGTCCTCCTATGGCAAGTTGTGTGTTGGTGGATCACCGTTGTCAATGGCTACCTTCCATCCTTCCAGTGAAAACTACGCTCACGCGCTCTGTCACAGCACGGCTAATCACCGGTTGGTTCTCGATCCGGTTGGAATAGGATTTACTATCCTTTTGCGTCTGTCACTAACGCCCAGCCTTCAGGAGTTTGAAGCTCGTCACAGTCATTCGATCCTTGAATCCTACTCGGAATACCACAGACAAGGTTTAGACTTTTCGGATTCTCATGAATGCCGCCATCAGTTCTAGCTTATACCACGGAGATTCTGATTAAGGAATCTAAGAGATACTCATTCAATCGGATATAGAACGGAGGTGGTTGTCAGGCACACGTTCGTGGTTTGAGGAAGGTGATGAATGTCACAGATCATCACCTTCATCACAGTTAAGCGCGAATGAACATCTTAGATAGGAACAAGCGTGTTTGAATGGAAAACAGAAATACTTGCATTAATTCATCAAGACACAGCAGAGCTCCTCACCCCCAACAATGGGGTTTAGAGACTCATACCGTCAGAGAATACAAAGTTTAGATCTGAAATTGTCATGAGATACAAAATAAGTCTCTAAAAGTTGTTTAAATACTAAACTAGTGGCCTAGGGTTACAAAATATGAGTAGACTATGATGGATGATGCAGAGATCCACTTCTGGGGCCCACTTGGTGTGTGCTGGGCTGAGACTTAAGCAATTCACGTGCAGAGGCCATTTGTGGAGTTGAACGCCAGTTTTTATGCCAGTTTGGGCGTTCAACTCCAGCTTTTGATCCTTTTCTGGCGCTGGACGCCAGAATTGGGCAGAGAACTGGCGTTGAACGCCAGTTTACGTCATCTATCCTTATGCAAAGTATGGACTATTATATATTGCTGGAAAGCCCTGGATGTCTACTTTCCAATTCAATTGGAAGCATGCCATTTCGAGTTCTGTAGCTCCAGAAAATCCACTTTGAGTACAGGGAGGTCAGAATCCAACAACATCAGCAGTCCTTTTTCAGCCTGAATCAGATTTTTGCTCAGCTCCTTCAATTTCAGCCAGAAAAATACCTGAAATTACAGAAAAACACACAACTCATAGTAAAGTCCAGAAATATGAATTTTTCCTAAAAACTAATGGAAATAAACTAAAAACTAACTAAAACATACTAAAAACTATATGAAATTAACCCCAAAAAGCGTATAAAATATCCGCTCATCAATAATTTTCGAAAAAAAATACAAAAAAATTTTAAAATCACAAAACCAAAAATATTTTATGTTTCTTGTTTGAGTCTATTATCTAATTTTAAGTTTGGTGTCAATTGCATGTCTTTATCCTTCTAATTTTCGAAAATTTATACATATTGTTCTTCATTGATCTTCAAGTTGTTCTTGATGATTTCATTGCTCTGATCTTCAAATTCTCTTGTTTTGTATGTTTTGTTGTTTCTTACATGCATTTTTACATTGTTATAGTCCTTAGTATACAAACTTTTAAGTTTGGTGTCTTACATCCATTGTTTATTTGATCTTAGTTGCATTTTTATTGATTCCCATCATCAAAAATTCAAAAATATTTTTTAAAACTATGTCTTTTCAAGTCAATAACACATTGAATTGAAGATTCAGAACATTCAGCAGAGGAATCAAACAGAAAAAGCTGGGCGTTCAAAACACCCAGTGAAGAAGGAAAACTGGCGTTTAAACGCCAGCCAGGGTACCTGGCTGGGCCTTTAACGCCCAAAAAGGTAGAGATTTGGGCGTTAAACGCCAGAATGGGCACCATTCTGGGCGTTTAACGCCAGGATGACACTAGAGGGAAGATTTTGTTTTTAATTCACATTTTTTTCAAGTTTTCATAATTTTTCAAAATCAAATCTTTTTCAAATCATATCTTTTCAATCATATCTCTTTCAAAATCAATTTCTTTCCATTTTATATTTATTTTTACTATTTTCAAAAATCCTTGCTTCAATTCAAGATTTACTTCAAAAATTTTCAAGTTGTTACTTGCCTATTAAGAAAGGATCAAATTTTAAATTTTAGAATCATATCTTTTAATTTCTTGTTAGTCAAGTAATCAACTTTAGTTTTAAAACTTTCTCTTTTTAATTTGATTTTCAATCATATCTTCTCAATCATATCTTTTCAATCACACCCTTTTTCAAAATTAATTTTCAATCATATCTTTTTAATTTCTGATTTCAAAATCTTTTTCAAAAATCACTTGATATCTTTCTCAATCTTAGTTTTCGAAAACCAATTACCAATTTTTAAAATCTTTTTAATTTATTTTCGAAAATTCTTCCCCTCTTTTCACATCCTTCTATTTAAGGGGCTAACACTCCTCCTCAAGGTGCAATTCGAACCCTATTTCTTTATATGTTCGAATTCTCTTCTATCTACCTCCTCCTTCTATTCTTCTTTTCCTCTGACACCTCAAGGAATCTCTATACTGTGACATAGAGGATTCCCTACTTTCTTGTTCTCTTCTCTTTCATATGAGCAGAAACAAAGATAAAGGCATACTTTTTCAAGCTGATACTGAACCTGAAAGGACCTTGAAGAGAAATCTAAGAGAAGCTAAAGCACAATTCTCTTTAGAGGGCCTAACAGAGCTTTTCAAGGAAGAAGAAACCATGGCAGCCGAAAACAACAATGCCAACAATGCAAGGAAGGTGCTTGGTAACTTTACTGCACCTACTCCTGATTTCTATGGGAGAAGCATCTCTATCCCTGCCATTGGAGCAAACAACTTTGAGCTTAAGCCTCAATTAGTTTCTCTAATGCAACAGAATTGCAAGTTTCATGGACTTCCATTGGAAGATCCTCATCAGTTCTTAGCTGAGTTCTTGCAAATCTGTGACACTGTCAAGACCAATGGGGTTAACCCTGAAGTCTACAGACTTATGCTCTTTCCTTTTGCTGTAAGAGACAGAGCTAGAACATGGTTAGATTCACAACCTAAGGAAAGCCTGAACTCTTGGGAAAAGCTAGTCAATGCCTTCTTGGCAAAGTTCTTTCCACCTCAAAAATTGAGTAAGCTTAGAGAGGAAGTCCAAACCTTTAGACAGAAGGATGGTGAGTCCCTCTATGAAGCTTGGGAGAGATACAAGCAATTGATCAGAAGGTGCCCTTCTGACATGCTTTCAGAATGGAGCATCATAGGAATCTTCTATGATGGTCTGTCTAAACTATCCAAGATGTCATTGGATAGCTCTGCTGGAGGATCTCTTCATATGAAGAAGACGCCTGCAGAAGCTCAAGAACTCATTGAAATGGTTGCAAATAACCAATTCATGTACACCTCTGAAAGGAATCCTGTGAATAATGGGTCAACTCAGAAGAAAGGAGTTCTTGAGATTGATACTCTGAATGCCATATTGGCTTAGAATAAAATATTGACCCAACAAGTCAATATGATTTCTCAGAGTCTGTCTGGAATGCAAGCAGCAACAGACAGTACTAAGGAAGCTTCCTCTGAAGAAGAAGCTTATGATCCTGAGAACCCAGCAATGGAAGAGGTGAATTACATGGGAGAACCCTATGGAAACACCTATAATCCTTCATGGAGAAATCATCCAAATCTCTCATGGAAGGATCAACAGAGACCTCAACAAGTTTTCAACAACAACAATGGTAGAAGAAACAGGTTTAGCAATGGCAAGCCTTTTCCATCATCTTCTCAGCAACAGACAGAGAATTCTAAGCAGAACCCCTCTAACTTAACAACCATTGTCTCTGATCTAATCAAAGCCACTCAAAGTTTCATGACTGAAACAAGATCCGCCATTAGAAATTTAGAGGCACAAGTAGGTCAGCTGAGTAAGAAAATCACTAAACTCCCTCCTAGTACTCTCCCAAGCAATACAGAAGAGAATCCAAAGAGAGAGTGCAAGGCCATAAACACGTCTCACATGGCCGAACCTGGAGAGGAGGAAGAGGCAGTAATCTCCACTGAAGAAGACCTCAATGGATGTCCACTAACCTCCAAGGAGTTCCCTAATGAGGAACCATGGGAATCTGAGGCTCAGACTGAGACCATAGAGATTCCATTAAATTTACTTTTGCCATTCATGAGCTCTGATGAGTATTCTTTCTCTGAAGAGGATGAAGATGTTACTGAAGAGCAAGTTGCTAAGTACCTTGGAGAAATCATGAAGATAAATGCCAAGCTATTTGGTAATGAGACTTGGGAGAATGAACCTCCATTGCTCATCAAAGAACTGGATGACTTGACTAGGCAGAGATTACCTCAAAAGAGACAGGACCCTGGAAAGTTCTCAAATCCTTGTACCATAGGCACCATGACCTTTGAGAAGGCTCTGTGTGACCTGGGGTCAAGCATAAACCTTATGCCTCTCTCTGTAATGGAGAAGCTAGGGATCATTAAGGTACAAGCTGCAAGAATCTCACTGGAGATGGCAGAGAATTCAAAAAAACAGGCTTATGGACTTGTAGAAGATGTCTTGGTAAAGGTTGAAGACCATTACATCCCTGCTGATTTCATAATCCTAGAAACTGGGAAGTGTATGGATGAATCCATCATCCTTGGCAGACCCTTCCTAGCCACAGCAAAGGCTGTGATTGATGTTGACAGAGGAGAATTGATCATTCAAGTGAATGAAGACTCCCTTGTGTTTAAAGCTCAAGGATATCCCTCTGTAACCATGGAGAGGAAGCATGAAGAGCTTCTCTCAATACAGAGTCAAACAGAGCCCCCACAGTCAAACTCTAAGTTTGGTGTTGGGAGGCCACAACCAAACTCTAAGTTTAGTGTTGAACCCCCACATTTAAAATCTAAGTTTGGTGTTGGAAGGTTCCAACATTGCTCTGAACATCTGTGAGGCTCCATGAGAGCCCACTGTCAAGCTATTGACATTAAAGAGGCGCTTGTTGGGAGGCAACCCAATCGTTACTATTCTATGATAATTTTCTATTTTCTATTGTTATTTTATGTTTTCTGTAGGTTGATGATCATGTGAAGTCACAAAAACAATTGAAAAAGCAAAAATAAAGTGAAAAATAGAATGAAAAATAGAACACCCTGGAGGAGACAGTTACTGGCATTTAAACGCCAGTAAAGGTAGCAGAATGGGCGTTAAACGCCCAGTCTGGCACCATTTTGGGCGTTTAACGCCAGAAAAGGGCACCAGACTGGCGTTTAACGCCAGGAATGGGCAAGAAGCTGGCGTTAAACGCCAGAAATGGGCAGCAGCCTGGCGTTTAACGCCAGGATTGGCAACAAGGGGCGTTTTGCACGCCACATGGTGCAGGGATGAGAAATTCTTGACACCTCAGGATCTGTGGACCCCACAGGATCCCCACCTACCCCACCACTCTCTCTCTTCTTCACCCATTCACCAATCACCTCAATACCTCTTCTCCAAAAACCCCTCACCTATCAAATCCTACCATTCTCTTCACCACTCACATCCATCCTTCATAAAATCCCACCTACCTCACCATCCAAATTCAAACCACTTTCCCTCCCAAACCCACCCATAATGGCCGAACCATACACACCCCTCTCACTCCTATATAAACTCATCTTCACTCCTTCATTTTCACACAACCTAAACACCACTTCTCCCCCTTGGCCGAAACACAAAGCCCACTCCATCTCCTCTATTTCTTTTTCTTCTACTCTCTTCTTTCTTCTTTTGCTCGAGGACGAGCAACCTTCTAAGTTTGGTGTGGTAAAAGCTAAAGCTTTTTGTTTTTCCATAACCATTTATGGCACCAAAGGCCAGAGAAATCTCTAGAAAGAGGAAAGGGAAGGCAAAAGCTTCCACCTCCGAGTCATGGGAGATGGAGAGATTCCTCTCAAGGGTGCATCAAGACCACTTCTATGAAGTTGTGGCCAAGAAGAAAGTGATCCCCAAGGTCCCTTTCAAACTCAAATAGAATGAGTATCCAGAGATCCGACATAAGATCCGAAGAAGAGGTTGGGAAGTTCTCACCAACCCCATTCAACAAATTGGAATCTTAATGGTTCAAGAGTTCTATACCAATGCATGGATCACCAAGAACCATGATCAAAGTGTGAACCCGGACCCTAAGAATTGGCTTACAATGGTTCGGGAGAATTACTTAGATTTTAGTCCGGAAAATGTAAGGTTGGCATTCAACTTGCCTATGATACAAGGAGATGCACACCCATACACAAGAAGGGTCAACTTTGATCAAAGGTTGGACCAAGTCCTCATGGACATATGTGAAGAGGGCGCTCAATGGAAGAGAAATTCAAGAGGGAAGCCGGTTCAACTAAGAAGGTATGACCTCAAGCCCGTGGCTAGGGGATGGTTGGAGTTCATCCAACGCTCAATCATTCCCACTAGCAACCGGTCCGAAGCTACTATAGACCGGGCTATCATGATACATAGCATCATGATTGGAGAAGAAGTGGAAATTCATGAGGTTATATCCCAAGAACTCTACAAGGTGGCGGACAAGTCCTCTCCTTTGGCAAGGTTAGCCTTCTCTCATCTCATTTGTCACCTTTGCAACTCGGTTGGATTTGACATAGAGGGAGACATTCTCATTGATGAGGACAAACCCATCACTAAGAAAAGGATGGAGAAAGCAAGAGAACCTCATCAAGAGCATGAGGAGATTCCTCATCATGAAATCCTTGAGATGCCTCAAGGGATGCATCTTCCTCCACAAAACTATTGGGAGCAAATCAACACCTCCCTAGGAGAATTAAGTTCCAACATGGGACAACTAAAGGTGGACCTCCTTCATGAAATTAGAGAAGATCAAAGAGTCATGAGAGAGGAGCAACAAAGGCAAGGAAGAGACATTGATGAGCTCAAAAACTCCATAAGATCTTCAAAAGGAAGAACAAGCCGCCATCACTAAGGTGGACCCGTTCTTTAATTTCCTTGTTCTTTATTTTCCTGTTTTTTGAATTTTTATGCTTATGTTTATTTATGTTTGTGTCTTCATGATCATTAGTGTCTTAGTGTCTATGCCTTAAAGCTATGAAAATGAATCCATCACCTTTCTTAAATGAAAAATGTTTTTAATTGAAAAAGAAAAAGACGTGCATGAATTTCGAATTTTAAAATAGATTAATTATTTTAATGTGGTGGCAATACTTTTATTTTTCTGAATGAATGCTTGAACAGTGCATATTTTGGAATTTGTTGATTCATGAATGTTAAAATTGTTGGCTCTTGAAAGAATGATGGAAAAGGAAAAATGTTATTTGGTAATCTGAAAAATCATAAAATTGATTCTTGAAGCAAGAAAAAGCAGTGAAAAGCTTGTAGAAAAAAAAAGGATATATGTGAAAAAAAAAAGAAAAGAAAAGAAAAGAAAGAAAAAGAGAAAAGCAAGCAGAAAAAGCCAATACCCCTTTAAACCAAAAGGCAATGGTGATAAAAAAGATCCAATGCTTTGAGCATTAGTGGAAAGGAGGGCCCACAGGAATGAAATCCTGGCCTAAGCGGCTAAACCAAGCTGTCCCTAACCTTGTGCTTGTGGCATGAAGGTGTCAAGTAAAAACTTGAGACTGAGCGATTAAAGTTGTGGTCCAAAGCAAAAAGAGTGTGCTTAAGAGCTCTGGACACCTCTAATTGGGGACTCTAGCAAAGCTGAGTCACAATCTGAAAAGGTTCACCTAGTTATGTGTCTATGGCATTTATGTATCCAGTGGTAATACTGGAAAACAAAGTGCTTAGGGCCACGGCCAAGACTCATAAAGTAGCTGTGTTCAAGAATCAACATACTTAACTAGGAGAACCAATAACACTATCTGGATTCTGAGTTCCTATAGATGCCAATCATTCTGAACTTCAAAGGATAAAGTGAGATGCCAAAACTGTTCAGAAGCAAAAAGCTAAAAGCCCCGCTCATCTAATTAATACTGATCTTCATAGATGTTTTTGGAATTCATTGTATATTCTCTTCTTTTTATCCTATTTGATTTTTAGTTGCTTGGGGACAAGCAACAATTTAAGTTTGGTGTTGTGATGCTTTTTAGTATGTTTTTAGTATATTTTAATTAGTTTTTATTATATTTTTATTAGTTCTTAAATAAAAATTACTCTTCTGGACTTTATTATGAGTTTGTGTATTTTTCTGTAATTTCAGATATTTTCTGGCTGAAATTGAGGGACCTGAGCAAAAATCTGATTCAGAGGCTGAAAAAGGACTGCAGATGCTGTTGGATTCTGACCTCCCTGCACTCAAAGTGAATTTTCTGGAGCTACAAAAGCCCAATTGGCGCGCTCTCAATTGCGTTGGAAAGTAGACATCCTGGGCTTTCCAGCAATATATAATACTTCATACTTTGCCCGAGATTTGATGGCCCAAATAGGCGTTCCAAGTCAGCTCAAGAATTCTGACATTTAACTCCAAAACTGGCACAAAAATTGGAGTTAAACGCCCAAATTGGCACAAAAGCTGGCGTTTAACTCCAAGAAAAGTCTCTACATATGGAAGCTTCAATGCTCAGTCCAAGCACACACCAAGTGGGCCCGGAAGAAGATTTCTACATTAATTACCTATTTCTGTAACCCTAGGCCACTAGTTTTCTATAAATAGGACCTTTTGCTATTGTATTTTCATCGATCTTTTACTCATACTTTCATAGACCTTTTCAAGTTTGGGGGCTGGCCTCACGGCCATGCCTAGACCTTGTTCTTATGTATTTTCAACGGTGGAGTTTCTACACACCATAGATTAAGGTGTGGAGCTCTACTGTTCTTCATGAATTAATACAAAGTACTATTATTTTTCTATTCAACTCAAGTCTATTTCTTCTCCAAGATATTCATTCGTTCTTCAACTTGATGAATGTGATGATCTGTGACACTCATCATCATTCTCACCTATGAACATATGCTTGACAACCACCTCTGTTCTACTAGCAATGGCTTGAATGCGTATCTCTTGGGTTTCTAATCTAAGATTGGAACCTTCGTGGTATAGGCTAGAATTATTGGCGGCCATTCCTGAGATCCGAAAAGTCTAAACCTTGTCTGTGGTATTCCGAGTAGGATCTGGGAAGGGATGACTGTGACGAGCTTCAAACTCGCGATTGTGGGGCGTGTGACAGACGCAAAAGGATCAATGGATCCTATTCCGACATGATCGAGAACCGACAACTGATTAGCCGATGTTGTGACAGAGCATCAGGACCATTTTCACTGAGAGGATGGGATGTAGCCATTGACAACGGTGATGCCCAACATAAAGCTTGCCATGGAAAGGAGTATGAATGATTGGAAGAAGGCAATAGGAAAGCAGAGGTTCAAGGGGAACAAAGCATCTTCATACGCTTATATGAAATCCACCAATGAATTACATAAGTATCTCTATCTTTACTTTATGTTTATTTTCATCACCTTAAACTCCATTACCATTTGATTCCGCCTGACTGAGATTTACAAGATGACCATAGCTTGCTTCAAGCCGACAATCTCTGTGGGATCGACCCTTACTCACGTAAGGTTTATTACTTGGACGACCCAGTGTACTTGCTGGTTAGTTGTGCGGAATTGTGACAAAGTGTGATTCACGTTTGAGAGCTCCAAGTCTTTGGCGCCATTGTTGATGATCACAATTTTGTGCACCAGCCACTATAGACTATTATATATGGTTGGAAAGCTCTGAATGTCATCTTTCCAACGCAACTAGAAGCACATCAATTGCACATCTACAACTCAAGTTATGCTTCTTTGAAGGGGACAGGGTCGCTAGCATCGGTGTGCAACGTTTGAGGCGACGTTAGCAGTCTAACGTGGTTGAAAATGCTAGATTCTGGACGCTCAAATGCATTGACCACCCCATACTATTATATATTGTTGGAAAGCCCTGAATGTCTACTTTCCAATGCCATTGGAAGCGCATCATTTGGAGCTCCACATCTCGAGTTATACTCCGTCGAAGGTGCAGACGTCAGCTGGCCTTACTACATGTTGGTGCCATATTCGTTTATGCACTTTTTGGGGCAGTTTTCTCCCTCAATTTTAGTGTCCACCATATAGTTCCATATATGCTTGGAAAGCTCTCAATCCCTACTTTTCATTGCTATTTGAATCACCTCATTTGGAGTTCTGTAGCTCAAGTTATTCTTGTTGGAAGTATACCCCTTCAGGCTGTGGGGAGCAACGTTTCCAGCAACGTTGGAGCACCAACTTTGGTTCCAACGTTGCTTCCCTTTGCTTCTTTTCATGGCCTTCTTGTTGCCTCTTTGGGTTTCCTTTCCTTAGCTTCCTTTTGGCTTATTTTATGCTCTTTTGCTTTTTTTTTTTCTTCTTATTTCCTACAAAATTTATAAAATCAAAAGATCAAGGAAATATACCAATTAAGTACAAAAGCATTCAATATTTATGCACAAATCATCAATTTCTTGTATAAAAAAGCATATAAAAACATGACATGGTGACATGTCATCAAGATTTTTTCTATATTTAAAAAAATGTGTATTCTCCTTTTATCCAAGAGAGAGTGTTATTATAATTTTCATAGAAAATTATTTTATACAAATTTCTTATTTTTCATCTATATATATTTTAGAGAAAAATACCAAAACGGCCCCTGACAATAACATAAAAAGACAATGAGGCCCCTAGGAAAAAAAACCCCTATCCGGCCCCTATTTTTTTACTCCGTTAGACAAGTTAGCCCTTCCGTTAATAATTTGTCTCTAGAGCTAGTTCACCATACCTACATAGCACGTTATGTTAATGACGTGTCAGTTAAATGCCAACCTGGATGGGCAGATTAATGGGCCATCCAACCCGGCCCCTAACAATTCCAATAAAAATAAACAAACTTCATACGTGATGACACAGAACTCCTCTTCTACTCTCCAGAATTACAAAAAACCCTAATGCTCTCCTTTCCAAAATTCGTCAAAGACGCTTGACTTGGAGGAAGACGTTGGTCCTGACGGAGCTATTGACGGCACCGTGACGGAGAATTGCATAGTTGAGAGGTAAGCTTTGTTACTCATCTCTCTGCCATTGCATGTGTATGATCAAGTTGAAGGTGGTTTTATTCACATTCTCTGCCATTGAACATGCTTTGAAACCTATGATTTGGAGTATTGTTTATATTTAAATTTTGCATGAAGGGTTGAATTAGAATATGGCTTAGGATTCAATAACAATAAATATGCTCTGTATATTTTGGTGCACAGGGGTTAATCAATATTTTGAGAGAGAGAGAGAGAGAGAGAGAGAGAGAGAGAGAGAGAGAGAGAGAGAGAGAGGGGGGGGGGGGGAGATTTTAAAAGCAGTTATAAATCCAAGTCATTAAGATCATTTTCTCATGTATCAGTTCAGCTTTCTTTGGTCTACCAAAACCTAACGATAATGGATACACCAAAGTATACCAATAGAAAAAGGAACATTGTTATGCAATAGAAGAAAGAATCAAGCTAAGTAGTATGTAAAGATGACATTTTACTAAAATCCAAATTCAAGTTTTTCTTTTGTAATATAAACAATGACATCCTTTTGTAATATTAGCACATGAAAACTATTTAGTGATTATAATATTCTCACCATGTTATGATTCAAAGCCTCAAGGTTTAATAATTATTTATTAAGATATGACCTTTACTGCACACTGCATATTTACTAATTTAATAAAGCAAATTTACTAATTTACTAATGTAGTCTATTACTTATTATTATTGTTGCTAAATTTTAGATAAATTGATATATAATTCACATTGTCCTGTTTAGTGAATAATCTACATTAAAATTTGTCTATCTATGTATTAAAATTTGATAAATTGATATATAATTTATATTAAAATTTGATATATCAATCATTAAAATTACTAAATAATCTACATTACTTTCAAATATATCTATCTATTACCTATTGTTATTGTTGCTGAATTTGTCCTTTATTGGTGCTGCAGATGTCTAACTTTGTAATACCCGTGTTTCACCATGGTGGGAGACTTGGGAAGGATAGTAATGGGGTGTTGAAGTATTTGGATGGAAAGGTACATAAATTTCCTTCAATGGACTTAGATTTAGTGAACTTTTTTGATCTAGAAGAACTACTAAAGAGTTTAGGATATGCTGATTATGCTGTAATGTACTGGTTAGAACCCACAGCTCGAAATTTAGAATTTGGTCTGCATGTGATTAAGGGAGATTCTGAGATAAATTATTTGAAAAAAAGTTTATTGGCGAATGACTGTTTAGAATTTAATTTATACTTTGAACACCCAGTTGGTGAGCCTTGCTATGTTAATGAGGATTTAGGGCAGGCTGCCACTCAACTTAAGGATTCTTCCTCCTCATCCTCATCTGATGAAGATTATGGAAGTTCAGAGGATGAGGCATACAATCCTCCTTCAGATGCATATGATGAGAGTAGTGACACTGATAGTGATGAAGACAGAATGTAGTTGAGGACACATACTAATAAGAAGGCTGCTGATGAGAAAGATGATTGTGATAATGGGAAGGGTGGTGCTGACAGGAAGGCTGCTAGAAATGTGAATACGGACAAGAAGAGGGCTAATTCAAGGAAGTATGCAGGAAAAAGAAAGAAACATGCTTGGCCCAAATTTAGTCCTAGTTGAATGGGTAATGTTAGATTTGGTTCAGGGGGCAATATAGGTGGACAAAATACTGGGCTTAGTGGTTCTAAGGCCCAACCTGGTTCTAGACAAGATAAAAGTGGGTCAAGTCACACTAAGGGTGTTGAGCCCATTATAGAAGAAGTTGATTTTGAAGAAGAGAAGGAGCATGTTTATGAGAGTGAAGCATTTGTGTCTCCTATTTCATCAAATGATGAAGGAGGTAATAAACACGAATGGCCGAAGCACAAAACCGGTTATGGCTATGGAGAAGTGTACTTTGAGTTGGGCATGGAGTTTGACACTATGGATGAGTTCAAGGAGTGCTTGAAGGATTACTTCGTTTATGAAGGAAAGGAATGCCGATATATTAGGAATGAACCAAAAAGAATTAGGGCGACATGTGCTGACGAAGGATGTCCGTGGTTAATCTATACCTCATACAATTCTAGAGATTGTTGCTATCAGATCAAAACCTTTGTAGATAACCATACATGTGGGAGGGATTTTGTTCTAATCTGGCCAATTACAAGTGGGTTGCAAGCAAGTTGGTTAAGGTGTTAGAAACTCGGCCGGACTTGACACCAAAAGAGGCTAAGGTGCACATGGTTGACGAGTATAATATGAAACTGCATGACAAGATGGTCGCAAGAGGCTTGAAGGCTGCAAGGGAACAAGTAATTGGAAAGGAAGGAGAACAATACGGTAAACTATAAGACTACTTGAGTGAGTTGTTAAGGAGCAACCCAGGTTCCACTGCAATGATGTGGACAATACCTCAACCAGAGGGTCTGCCATTATTTGATAGGCTTTACATCTCGCTTGAGGCTTGTATGCTTGGGTTCAAGGTTGGCTGCAGGCGGTTGATTGGCCTTGACGGATGCTTTCTGAAAGGATATTATGGTGGACAGCTCCTATCCGCAATAGCACAAGACGGAAATAATCATTTCTTTATTATATCTTATGCGGTGGTGGACAGTGAAAACACTGAGACATGGAAGTGGTTTCTAACAAGGTTGAAAGAAGACTTGGGTGATGTTTGCAATGAAGAACTAAATTTCATCTCGGACCAACAAAAAGTAAGCATTCTATAACATAAATTCTGTTATTAGAGTTATGATTTCATTTTGTTATGATGTTAAGATTTTCCTGAAGTCTGGTGTAGGACTTTATTTCTGAAGTTTATCTACTTTAATTATGGTTTTGCTGAATTCTAGTATAAGAGTTTATCAGTAAGGGATATTAATGGATGTTAGGCTCTATGCATTTAGTATATTTGTATTAGTTAATTTAATTTGTAGTGCTGTTTGTTAGTTTATTTTATTAGTGAACTTTGTTTGTGAATTTTGTTGATGAACTGAATCAGGGGTTGGCAGCTGCCCTTAATAATGTTATGCCCAATGCAAATCATCGAAACTGTGTACTTCACCTTTGGAAGAATTTCACAAAAAAATTTAAAGACAAAGAGTCCAAAAGCATGGTATGGAGGTGTACAAAGTCAACTACTAAGATGCAGTTCAATAACAACATGGAAAAGTTGAAGCAGATAAATTGTCATGCATAGGAGCATATGATGAGATTTCCTCCATCATGTTGGTCAAAATCACACTTCAGTCACGGACCAAAAGTAGACAACATAACCAACAATATGTGTGAAGTATGGAATGCTAAGATTGTTGGTTATAGGGAAAAACCAATATTAACATTGTGTGAGGAGTTGAGATGCTACATTATGCAAAAAATGGCCAATCACAAGAGAAAACTAGCTAAATACAATGGTAAATTGGCTCCTGTGCAACAGATTAAACTGGAACAAATTGTTATGCCTGAAAGCATCAAGTGGAATGCAGTATGGAATGGAGATAATGACAAAGCTATCTATGAAGTTCAAAAAAATTCCCACAAGGTTGGTGTAAATCTCAAAGAGCACACTTGCACATGCAATGTGTGGCAGCTCACAGGTAATTCATGTATACTATGCTATTTGATTTATTAAAATTGTAAATCTTAAGTTTATCTGCTATGTCATTATGGTATTTGATTTACTAAAATTGTACGTAGGGCTTCCATGCAAGCATGCAGTTGCTGTAATTTTTAGATTGAAAAATATGGGATACAAATTAGAAGACTTTGTTGATAAGTCACTGACAATGGATGCTGTCCGAGCAGCATACTCCTATGTGATCCAACCAGTAAACAGTGACGAATATTGGATCCCCACAGATTGTCAATGAATCCTCCCTCCCCCAATCGTACGTCCATCTGGCCGGCCAAAACTTAGAAGGATGAAAGCTCCTATCGAAATGGTAATTGGCAATAAAGTTAGGGGATCGCACCAAGTAACTTGTAGTAAGTGTGGAGAGAAAGGTCATTATCACAAGACTTGCAAAGGTGCACCTAAGGATCCAAATTGGCAGTCAAAGGCTAAAAAGAGAAAGAAGGAAAGCAAGACTCAATCAGAAACTTCCGTTGGAGCAGCAACAAACAAGCTAGGACAACAACATGATCCATTGGTTGCATTTATTATTTTGTGTATTCTATTTTTTTAATTATTTTAATTCTGCTAGGTCTGTTCTATGTTGTTGGTTGCAAATTGCTGAATCTATATGTTATATTTGCATCATCATTTCCAGGCAAAGGCAAAAAAGAATAAGAAAAAGATGCCAAAACTGAAAGCCTTGCCTAATGTAGATTTTGGTGAAGAGATTGATTTATCTCAATCTGCCCCTCCTAATGATGGACCTGTGAGTATAGGATTGTATTTGGTGACTTTTGTCTTGCTCATTTTTTGTGCTGAAATGGTTTTTCTATCTTGTGCAGGCTACACAGCAAATTCCTGAACCTCCTGTTGGGTTTCGAATGAAGCAAACCATTGTGAGGCCGCCAATACCACCCACTGATGAGCGGATAATTTATACGCTTTTTGGCATTGTTTTTACATAGTTTTTAGTATGATTTAGTTTGTTTTTAATATATTTTTATTAGTTTTTAAATAAAAATCACATTTCTGGACTTTACTATGAGTTTGTGTATTTTTCTGTGATTTCAGGTAATTTCTGGCTGAAATTGAGGGACTTGAGAAAAAATCAGTCTCAGCCCCAGCACACACCAAATGGGCCCCGGAAGTGGATTTCTGCACTATCTATCTTAGTTTACTCATTTTCTGTAAACCTAGGTTACTAGTTTAGTATTTAAACAACTTTTAGAGATTTATTTTGCATCTCATGACATTTTTAGATCTGAAATTTGTACTCTTTGACGGCTGATGCACGGAAAACTTGTCTCTCAACAAATCTCCCTTCGGCAAGTGTACCGAATTTGTCGTCAAGTAAAAACTCACAATAGAGTGAGGTCGAATCCCACAGGGATTGATTGATCAAGCAACTTTAATTAGAAGAATGTTCTAGTTGAGCGAATCCAGAATTTGGGTTGAGAGTTGCAGGAAATAAAATGGCGGGAATGTAAATAACAGAAAAGTAAATGCTAGAATTAAAGGACTGGAAGTAAATGACTGAAAATAAATTGCAGAATTGTAAATAGGAATGGGGGATTTGCTCATAAAAGTAAATAGCAGAAATTAAAGAGAATGGGTAAGATTAGAGATGGGGAGTTCATTGGGCTTAGAAGATGTTGCAATTCTCCGGATCAAGTTCATTTTCATCTCTTCCTCAATCAATGCACTCATTGATCTCCTTGGCAATCTTAAGTGATTGAATTATAATTTCTTGCAATTCAATCTCTTAAATCTTGATCAATAGCCAATTCCTTGGTCAATTGCTCATGAGAAGAGATGAAGTATGGTCACTGATTATACCACATGCATTTTCCAAATCAAGTATTGAGAGGGTTATAGTCACATACCCATCCAAACCCAATTTGGTCCAGCATGAGAATGCATTTCTAGCTTGATCTCTTCATTCCTCTTTCAAGGTTCAAAAGAGATCCAAGTTTGAATAGCTTCTCTTCCAAGATAACTACTCAATTGGATGAAGATCGAAAGCTTTCAAGTAAAATCAAGAGGAAAGATAGAAGAAGAATAATGAAAATTAGTATTGATCCATCAAATTACAACAGAGCTCCCTAACCCAATGAAAGGGGTTTAGTTGTTCATAGCTCTTGAAAATGAAAACAAAGATGGAGAATACATCATAAAACTAGAAATTGCAAAGAAAGTAAAATACAGAGAGTAGTTCTCTTTTTCCCAGCCTCCAGAACTTTTTCTCAATTCAAAGCTACTCCTATATATACTACTCTTCTCAGCTTCTAGTGTGATTCTTCAAGTCTTGGGCCTTTGGATCTTGAGTTTGAAGCAGTTCCTTTCTTTATTTGGGCTTGGCTTTACTTGCAGAGAGAAAGTGCGAAGTGGGCAGAGACTTTAGTTCAGGACGTCAGGGGTGTTAATATTTAGTGAGAATATAAGTTCGAGAACGTTAGTGACACTTAACATTGTCACTAACGTTCCAATGCACCCCTTTGCCTCACGTTAAAACCCACGTTAACTAGGTTAACGTGGCTTTTAACGTTGCCTTATTAACCTTCGAGAACGTTAGTGACACTCAACATTGTCACTAACGTTCCAGTGTGCCCCTTCTTGCTTCACGTTAAAGCCCACGTTAACTAGGTTAACGTGGCTTCTAACGTGGCCCTTGCCATCCTTCGAGAACGTTAGTGACATTCAACATTGTCACTAACGTTCCAATGTGCCCCTAGGTCTCACGTTAGAGTCCACATTAACTAGGTTAACGTGGCTTCTAACGTGGCCATCTTTAGCCATCCCAACGTTAGTGACAATGTTTAGTGTCACTAACATTGGCTCATCCTTCAATCCTCATCGTTAGCTTCCACGTTAACCAAGTTAACATGGAAGTTAACGTGACCCTTGGGGGTTGTGTGGTTGCTTCAACGTTAGTGACAATGTTGAGTGTCACTAACGTTGTCGACAACTCTTCATCCCTTACGTTAGTTCCCATGTTAACCAAGTTAACGTGGGAGTTAACGTGGTACTTTGCACCATAGGCCAACATTAGTGACAATGTTGAGTGTCACTAACGTTGGCTTCTCTTCCCCCCTTAACGTTAGAGGCCACGTTAACTAGGTTAACGTGGCTTCTAACGTGGCCACTTATGAGTAATTGCCAACGTTAGTGACAATGTTAAGTGTCACTAACGTTGGCTCAACTTCTCTTCTCTACGTTAGAGTTCACGTTAACTTAGTTAACGTGACTCTCTAACGTGGGCATTGATGGCTTTTTGAGATTGTTATTGGCAATCACTTTTCTCATTAATCTTGCAAGTTACCTCCCTTTTTCTTGCTTCCTTTTGGTCCTGAAATCAAGCAATAAAGTGCATCAAAGTTCTAGTCCAAGTCATGAGTAATGCAACATAATATTTGTCACTAAACTTATGCAAAATCTTCATGAAATTATGTAAAATGTACAATGTATGCTTGAATCAAGGCATAAGTGAATATTTACCCAAAACTAGCTTATTTCCTAAAGAAATGCATGAAACTAACCTAAAAACAGTAAAAAAAAAAAGGTCAGTGAAACTGGCCAAGATGCCCTGGCATCAACGGCATGAGTCTCTAAACTCCATTGTTGGGGGTGAGGAGCTCTGTTGTGTCTCGATGAATTAATGCAATTACTTCTGTTTTCTATTCAAACACGCTTGTTTCTATCTAAGATGTTCATTCGCACTTCAATATGATGGATGTGATGATCTGTGACATTCATCACCATTCCCAACCTATGAACGCGTGCCTGACAACCACCTCCGTTCTACCTTCGATTGAATGAGTATCTCATGGATTCCTTAATCAGAATCTTCGTGGTATAAGCTAGAATCCATTGGTAGCATTCTTAAGAGTCCAGAAAGTTTAAACCTTGTCTGTGGTATTCCGAGTAGGATTCAGGGATTGAATGACTGTGACGAGCTTCCAACTCACAAGGGTTGGGCGTAGTGACAGACGCAAAAGGATCAATGGATCCTATTCCAGCATGAGTGAGAACCGACAGATGATTAGCCGTGCAGTGACAGCGCACCTGGACCATTTTCACTGAGAGGACGGATGGTAGCCATTGACAACGGTGATCCACCAACACACAGCTTGCCATAGGAGGAACCTTGCGTGCGTGAAGAAGAAGACAGGGGGAAAGCAGAGATTCAGAAGACAAAGCATCTCCAAAACTCCAACATATTCTCCATTACTGCATAATAAGTATTATTTAATCCATGCTCTCTTGTTCATTTGCAAGTCAACTGATAATTATAATTGATATCCTGACTAAGCGTTACAAGATAACCATAGCTTGCTTCAAGCCAACAATCTCTGTGGGATCGACCCTTACTCACGTAAGGTATTACTTGGACGACCCAGTGCACTTGCTAGTTAGTGGTACGAATTGTGAAAAGTATGATTTACAATTTCGTGCACCAAGTTTTTGGCGTCGTTTTTGGGAATTGTTCGAGTTTGGACAACTGACGGTTCATCTTGTTGCTTAGATTAGGAAAATTTTGTCTTTTGGGTCAGAGTCTTTTATTTTCTTTTCAAAAAAATTTTTCAAAAATATTATTTTTCTTTATCAATTTTTAGTTTTTCTGTGAGTTTAGTGTCATGTTTTAAGTTTGGTGTCAATTGCATGCTATTCTTTGTCTTTCAATTTTTGAATTGCATGTTCTTTGTTCTTCCTTGATCTTCAAGTTGTTCTTGTCAATTTTTCTTGTTTGATCTTTAGTTTTCTTGTTCTGTGTCTTTTCTTGTTTTTCTTGTGCTTTTTCAAAATACCAGTTTTCAGAAAAAAAATTATTATTTATTAAATACCTTATTAAAACACGTTAAATTTATAGCTCAATTGGCTAGAGCGTTGTGCTTATGTTCTTGGTAATTGGCTATCTTCTTTTTAAAACTTTTTCAAAAATAATTTTTCTTTGAATAAATCTTGTGCCAAACTTTAAGTTTGGTGTTCTCCTGTTAACTTTTCTTTAGTTTTCAAAAATTTTATTTTGGTTTTCTAAAAATTTTAAGTTTGGTGTTCTTTCTTCATGTTCTTATTGTTCTTGTGAGTCTTCAAAGTGTTTCTTGAGTCTTCCTTGTGTTTTGATCTTAAAATTTTTAAGTTTGGTGTTCCTTGGTGTTTTCCGTCCAAGATTTTCGAAAACAAGGAGTATTAGATCTAAAAATTTTAAGTTGTGTGTCTTTTGTGTGTTTTTCTTTTTCATCATAAAATTCAAAAATAAAAAAATATATTCTCTAACTATTTTTGAGCAAATATTTCGAAATTTTTTCAAAAAAAAAATTCAGATTTTTATTTTAAAATTTCTATCTTATCTTATCTTAGTTTTAAAAATTTCAAAATTCAAATTTTTTTTTTAAAAAAATCATATCTTTTTCAAAATTTTATCTTATCTTATTTCAAATTTCAAATTTCAACTTCCAAAATTTCAAAATTCAAATTTCAAAATTTAAAATTCAAAATCTAATTTGCAAATTTAAAAATCAAATCTTTTCAAAATTTAAATCTTTTTCAAATCCTTATCCTATATTGTTGACTTTTTTTCGAAAATTCAAAATTCAATTTTCAAATTTCAACTTTCAAAATTTCAAATTTCAAATTTTAAATTTCAAAACTTTTTAATTTAAATTCCTTATCTTCTCTTACCTAGCTTATCTTATCTTTTCTAATCTCAAATCTTAAAATCAAATCTTTTTCATATATTTTATTTTATTTTATTTTATTTTATTTTATTTTCTTACAAGTATCTTTAATTTTAAGACATATCTTTTTCAAAATTTCCTAACCAATTTCTCTCTCCTCATTTTTTTCGAAAATCCTTACCCACATATTTTTCAAATCTTTTTAATTAATTAATTTAGTTTTCAATTTTCTTTTATTTCTTTTTCTTTTAATTTTCAAAATTATAGTCAATTTTTCATTTATTTTATTTTATTTTATTTTAATTTCGGTTTTCAAAAAAAAATATTTTATTTGCAATTCACAACATCTCCCTTTCTCCATCATGGACCTAAGTGGAAATGAACAGTCCAGAAGGACTCTGGGGTCATATGCTAACCCCACTACTGCTTCATATGGGAGTAGTATCTGTATACCCTCCTTCAGAGTCAGTAATTTTGATTTGAATCCTCAGCTCATTATCATGGTGCAGCAAAATTGCCAGTATTCTGGTCTTCCACAGGAAGAACCTACAGAGTTTCTGGTATAGTTTTTACAAATTGCTGACATAGTACATGATAAGGAAGTAGATCAGGATGTCTACAGATTATTAATGTTTCTATTTGCTGTAAAAGACCAAGCTAAGAGGTGGTTAAATAACCAACCTAAGGCTAGCATAAGAACATGGAAACAGCTGTCAGAAAAATTTCTGAACCAATATTTCCCTCCAAAATGGATGACACAGCTAAGGCTGAACATCCAAGGCTTTAAACAAGGAGATAATGAATCTCTTTATGATGCCTGGGAGAGATACAGAGAGATGCTAAGAAAATGCCCCTCTGAAATATTTTCAGAGTGGGTGCAGTTAGACATCTTCTATTATGGGCTTACAGAGAAAGCTCAGATGTCTTTGGACCACTCAGCTGGTGGATCTATACACATGAGAAAGACAATTGAAGAAGCTCAAGAGCTCATTGATACAGTTGCCAGAAATCAGCATCTGTACCTAAGTAGTGAGTCTTCCATGAAAGAAGAGGCTAAAACAGTAACGACTGAACTCAGTCCTGCAGAACAAGTTACTGAATTCAATCAGCAATTAGATTTTCTAACAAAACAGCTAGCCAAATTCAAGGAGATACTACAAGACACAAGAATGGCTAATATGAATATGGAAGTACAGTTGAAGCAAACAAAACAGCAGTTATAAAAACAAATAATAGAAGAGTGCCAAGCAGTTCAATTAAGAAGTGGGAAAATATTAAATACCTCACTTCAAAGCAGCAGGAAACCAAGAAATGAACAAACTGCTACCCAAAATCCCTCTGAGGACAGTAAGAGCCCAGAGAGGAATAATTCTAGCACTCAAATGCCAGAAAAGGGTGAAGAGCTGGCGTTAAACGCCCAACCCATGCTCAGTTCTGGCGTTCAAACGTCACAAACAGGCAAGGAGTTGGCGTTAAACGCCCAATGAAAGCTCAGTTTTGGCGTTCAAACGCCAGAAACAGGTAAGGAGTTAGCGTCCAACGCCAATCCAGCTTCCAACCCTGGCATTCAAACGCCAGTGAGGGATCAGACACACACACATGCTGATAACAATCCCTCTAAAAAGGCTTCTTCAACCACCTCTGTAGGAAATAAACTTGCAGCAACCAAGGTTGAGGAATACAAAGCCAAGATACCTTATCCTCAAAAACTCCGCCAAGAGGAGCAGGATAAGCAATTTGCTTGCTTTGCAGACTATCTGAGGACTCTTGAAATAAAGATTCTGTTTGCAGAGGCACTTGAGCAAATACCATCTTATGCCAAGTTCATGAAAGAGATCTTGAGTTATAAGAAAGATTGGAGAAAAACTGAAAGAGTTCTCCTCACTGAAGAATGTAGTGCAGTCATTCTGAAAAGCTTCCCAGAAAAGCTTAAAGATCCCGAGAGCTTTATGATACCATGCATATTAGAGGGTAATTGCACCAAGACAGCTTTATGTGATCTTGGGGCAAGCATCAACCTAATACCTGCATCCACTATCAGAAAGCTTGGTTTAACTGAAGAAGTTAAACCAACCCGGATATGTCTCTAACTTGCTGATGGCTCCATTAAATACCCATCAGGCGTGATTGAAGACATGATTGTCAGGGTTGGGCCATTCGCCTTCCCCACTGACTTTGTAGTGCTGGAAATGGAGGAGCACAAGAGTGCTACTCTCATTCTAGGAAGACCTTTCCTAGCAACTGGACGAACTCTCATTGATGTCCAAAAGGGGGAAGTAACCCTGAGAGTCAATGAGGATGAGTTTAAGTTGAATGCTGTCAAGACCATGCAGCATCCAGACACACCAAAGGACTACATGAAAGGTGATCTTATTGACTCTTTGGTAGAGGAGATCAACATGGCTGAGAGTCTCGAATCAGAGCTGGAAGACATCTTTAAAGATGTTCAGCCTGATCTGGAGGATTCAGAGGAATTGAAAGAGCCTCTGAAACTTCCTCAGGAAAAGGAAAAACCTCCTAAACCCGAGCTCAAACCATTACCACCATCCCTGAAATATGCATTTCTGGGAGAAGGTGACACTTTTTTGGTGATCATAAGCTCTGCTTTAAATCCCCTGGAAGAGGAAGCGCTAATTCAAGTGCTAAGGACACATAAGACAGCTCTTGGGTGGTCTGATGGGAAGCAGAAGCTGGTGAATTAAAAATTTATTAAAATGGTTACGTTGCAAGTATAGTTCTTAACTCACCGAAAATCTGCCTATCAATTTAGAAATATGTCACAGAGAGTTTAAATTAAAATTACTGGGAGTTTTAAGTCCCAGGTCGTCTCCCAACGAGTTGCAGAAAAGTGTGCTGTTTTATTAATCAGATGTTCCAAGAAGTTGAGCTAAGTAAATTAGAATTTAAATTGAGGAATTTTAAATAATATAAATAAAAGCCTTGACTGGGAATTGATTAGTTAGAATCTCTATCATTGATGGAGTGATTTTTAAGATTGATTTATAATTAATGGTTAGTCTGTTTGGTTATCCTTTACTAGGTAAGGGAAAGTCAAACAAGTTGGAATGCCAGATCTGTTCACGAGTTACAACCCACTTAGTTCAAAGGGATTGGCGTTGGTGACAGGATAGCAATCCAACATTTAACCCAACTACAAATTTCTCCTTCAATCCTTCCAACTCAAGAGTTCCTTTTAATCAACTCCCCATCAAGTAATGAAACTACTCACGCATTGTAAATAAAGAATCCATAGCACATGAAGGAGAATTAAAAGAAGACATGATTATTGGAATTGAAATTGAATTAAAAAGAAATAATCCTTGCATTAATTAATCATAAAAGTATCTGAATGACAAAATTGAACAAAGCAAAGGACATAGAAGAATGAATCCAAGTTAAGAAAATAAACTAGAATGATGAAGTCTTGATGAGGAAATAACTCTTCCCAATGTTCCAATGCTAAGACCAATTGAAAATTAAAATTCTAAAAACTATAGAAAAAAACCTAAGAGAGTGAAAAACTAGATCTAAAACTACTGAATGAATGTGTCTGTTGTTTCTGCATATTCTCTGACTCTAGTCTGCTGTTCTGGGCCAAAAACTGGGCCGAAATAGGGTCCAAAATCACCCCTATCGAATTCTGCTGATTATGCAGATCGCGCACGTCACGCGATCGCGTCATCCATGCGGACGCGTCGCTTGCGCTTTTTCCTTTCCACGCGTTCGCGTCATCCACGCTACCGCGTCGCTTGCACTTTCCAATCCGTGCGGCCGCGCAAGCCATGCGGCCGCGTCACTGCGATTTGCGCTCCTTCGCGCGGTCGCGTGAGCCATGCGACCGCGCCACTTCTCGCTGGTTATCTCCTCAAATTCTTGTGTTCCTTCTATTTTTGCTAGCTTCATCTCCAATCTCCATCTCATTCATGCCCTATACAGCCTGAAACACTTGACATACAGATCACAACATCGAATGGAATAAAGAAGAATTAAAATTGAATAATTAAAGTCTCTAGGAAGCAATTTTCAAACATGTACTGAATTTGGGAAGGAAATCTAAATGCATGCTAAATTGATGAATAAGTGGGTAAGGATCATGATAAAACCACACAATTAAATACAATATAAACTATAAAATAGTGGTTTATCAACCTCCCCACACTTAAACATTAGCATGTCCTCATGCTAAATTGAAGGAGACAAGGAAATAAGTATGAACATGCAGAAACTCATGTAATGCAATGCAATCCTACATATATAAATAAATGCAACTATATGATTATTGTCCACTTGATCAAAAGTAAATAAGCCCTTCAAGACAATTACAACTCAAATTCAACCAATTTTATCATTATACAATAAAACCGATAAAAGTGCAAGAAGATAGCTTATGAATGCAGGGAACATGAAAATTCAAGTATTGAACCCTCACTGATAATGTATGTACGCTCTAATCTCTAGTGTATAGGGTGATCACTCTATCCTTCTCTAATCATGCTTTCTAACTTTTGTTCTTCTCCTAACCAATCAACAACAGTTAATATATCAATGCAAACATCATGAGGTCTTTTCAAGGTTGTAATGGGACTAAGGTATAGGTAGGGATGTATATTTGGTCAAGTGAGCTAATAAATTGAATCTTTAATTAACCCAAGCTCTAACATAACTTGTGTACACTTAATGCAATCTTTAAAGTTCATACCTAGCTACCCAGAGTTCTCTTTTTCAATCCATACTCATGTATCAACTTATATTTTGGTTCTATCATATGTGCATTGATCTTTGAATTCTGAATTTAACATTGGGGTAATTTTGTGTCCCCTTATTTATTTGTTTATCATCTTTTTTTTTGAATTGAAATAAATAAAGCTTATCAATGCACATAGATTTTTTTTATTCTTATAGTTTCACATGAATAGGTATCCAAATTCCCTTTAAATTTTCATGACACATCCCCTTAACAACTTTTGTTCCCACAATTTCCCATACTTAACTAGCACACACAATTCCATCTTAAGCTAACCAAAGATTCAAATTGGGATATACAATTATTTTTCGGTTTAAGGTTAGTAATGTGGTAAAATATCGAATAAATGGGAATTAAAGGCTCAAAGTGGTTAACAAATGTGATTGAAAAGGGTAGACTTAATTTGGATGAGTGAGTTTAAACAAATAATGGCCTCAATCATGTGCAAGCATGCAAATATAGTAACTATTGGACATATAAGATAAAACAAAATATAGATTACAATCATAGAGAAGTAAACACACAAGAATAAAGTACTTATGGTTAAATAATGTAACCATACATAAAGGCTCAAATCTTTCACAGGTTGTATGTTCTTTAGCTCAAACATCATGTTCCAAATACAACTCAAGCAGATTTATCATAAAAATTTTGAAAAATTAGTGAAATTTTATTCCAAAGATAGATTTCTAAAAGAAACTTATTGTCTTTTCAATCAAGTAGAACATGCATGCAACTATTCTAACCTATGCAATTTATTCTATTCTATAAAAGAAAGAAAATATAACTAAATTATTCTAATTATTGGTGTATAGAGAAGAGCATTTTCCTCCGGAAGTCAGGTACTGACCGACCTCCCCACACTTAAGGCTTTGCACTGTCCTCGGTGCCATCTGTCAGAAACAGGGGTGGACTGGTGGCAGTATCTCCACAGTTGGGACCGTCATGGCTCCCTGTGCTAGTAAAGGAAGTGGAGTCCGGGGTGTCTGAGTCTCTGAAGCGTCCCTTGAGTAGCTCCTTGAGGTGTTTGAATCGGCGCTCGTTACGGCGCTCTCTCATCTTAGCTTTCAGTTCATGCCGATCCAATTTTTCAAGTATCTGCTGGAGCAATTTCGCAATTGTAGATGCTTGTGGTGTTGAAGAAGGAATATCTTCAACTGGCTCAGTAGGCTGGCTTGTAGTGGCTGCTGAAAGTCTAAGGTATTTCTCGTTAGGGACATATTGATCATCCCGTGGAAGCATGGCTTTAGTGTCCCCAGCTCTGTAGGAGACTCCGGCTGCTGAGACAAGATCTGAGACCAGGGCGGGAAAAGGTAGGTTGCCCGCGATTTGTACATGCTCCATAGCATTCCGGATGTGTCTTGAGAGATTCAGAGGTTGGTCTGTAAGGATGCACCATAGTAGAACGGCCATGTCTGCAGTGAAGGAGGACTCATGAGTGCTCGGAAAGACGTAATGGGACATGATCTGTGCCCATACGCGAGCCTCCAAGGTAAGTGCTGAAGACAAGATTCCCTTAGGGCGGGTACGGTGGTATCCGTAGATCCAACGGCTGCCAGGTAATGCGATGACTCCGAGAACAGAGTCCCATTCGAATTGGTATCTCTGGCGCTGAAAGGCGGCTTCTTGAAAAGCATCCATTCCTGCTGGAATAGGGGGAAGACTCAGAGCTTGTTGAATGGCCTCTTCTGTGATGGGGACTTGCTTCTGCCAGACATAAACAGACTGCAGGGTCGGCATGTAGAATTTGGAGTAGAACTCAACTACCCAAGAAAGATTGACCTGCCTTGGCTGTTTCCGTAGGAAACCCCATTGTCTTCGCTCAATTTGCGGCTCAACAAAGGTGGCAATATTGGACGGGAGGATAAGAAGGTATTCATTGTTATAGTTCCTTTCTGCCAGGATGGGAACATCTGGTCACAGTAGCGATTGGAAAATCGCGCAGCGTCCTTTACTAGAAAGGCTTTCTCCTTTTCGTCAACCTTTATTATCCTCTTAACTCGTTTTGTTAAGGGCTTGACTACGGTTGAAGAAGGCTCTGCCACTAATGCTCTCTTACTAGGGTTTACAGAAGTAAGTAATTGATGCATAAATCCACTTCCGGGGCCCACTTGGTGTGTGCTTGGGCTGAGCTTGAATGTTACACGTGTAGAGGTCAATCTTGGAGTTGAACGCCAGTTTGTAACGTATTTCTGGCATTCAACTCTGGCTTGTGACGTGTTTCTGGCGTTTAACTCCAGACAACAGCGTAGAACTGGCGTTCAACGCCCTTTTACATCGTCTAAACTCGGCCAAAGTATGGACTATTATATATTTCTGGAAAGCCCTGGATGTCTAATTTCCAACGCAATTGGAAACGCGCCATTTTGAGTTCTATAGCTCTAGAAAATTCACTTTGAGTTCAGGGAGGTCAGAATCCAACAGTTCAACCTCTGAATCTGATTTTTGCTCAAGTCCCTCAATTTCAGCCAGAAAATACCTGAAATCACAGAAAAACACACAAACTCATAGTAAAGTCCAGAAATATGAATTTAACATAAAAACTAATGAAAACATCCCTAAAAGTAACTAGATTCTACTAAAAACATACTAAAAACAATGCCAAAAAGCGTATAAATTATCCGCTCATCACAACACCAAACTTAAATTGTTGCTTGTCCCCAAGCAAATGAAAATCAAATAGGATAAAAAGAAGAGAATATACTATAAATTCCAAACTTTCAATGAAACATAGCTCCAATCAGATGAGCGGGACTTGTAGCTTTTTGCCTCTTGAATAGTTTTGGTATCTCACTTTATCCATTGAAGTTCAGAATGATTGGCATCTATAGGAACTCAGAGTTCAGATAGTGTTATTGATTCTCCTAGTTCAGTATGATGATTCTTGAACACAGCTATTTTATGAGTCTTGGCCGTGGCCCTAAGCACTTTGTTTTCCGGTATTACCACCGGATACATAAATGCCACAGACACATAATTGGGTGAACCTTTTCAGATTGTGACTCAGCTTTGCTAAAGTCCCCAATTAGAGGCGTCCAGGGTTCTTAAGCACACTTTGTTTTTGCTTTGGACCTTGACTTTAACCGCTCAGTCTCAAGTTTTCACTTGACACCTTCACGCCACAAGCACATGGTTAGGGACAGCTTGGTTTAGCCGCTTAGGCCAGGATTTTATTCCTTTAGGCCCTCCTATCCACTGATGCTCAAAGCCTTGGGATCCTTTTTGTTACCCTTGCCTTTTGGTTTTAAGGGTTATTGGCTTTTTGCTCTTGCCTCTTGGTTTTAAGAGCTTTTGGCTTTTTCTGCTTGCTTTTTCTTTTTCTTTCTATTTTTTTTCGCTATTTTTTTTCTTTTTTTTTTCTGCAAGCTTTGTTCTTTGCTACTTTTTCTTGCTTCAAGAATAATTTTTATGATTTTTCAGATTATCAAATAACAAGTCTCCTTATCATCATTCTTTCAAGAGCCAACATATTTAACATTCTTAAACAACAACTTCAAAAGACATATGCACTGTTCAAGCATTCATTCAGAAAACAAGAAGCATTGTCAACACATCAATATAATTAAACTAAGTTCAAGGATAAATTCGAAACTCATGTACTTCTTGTTCTTTTGAATTAAAACAGTTTTCATTTAAGAGAGGTGATGGATTCATAGGACATTCATAACTTTAAGACAAAGTTACTAACTACTAATGATCATGTAATAAGACACAAACATGGATAAGCACTTAACATAGAGAAAACGAAAAACATAGAATGTAAGAACAAGGAATGAGTCCACCTTAGTGATGGTGGCATTTCCTTCTTGAGGAACCAATGATGTCCTTGAGCTCTTCTATGTGTCTTCCTTGTCTTTGTTTCTCCTCCCTCATTGCTTTTTGATCTTCTCTTATTTCATGAAGGATGATGGAGTGCTCTTGATGTTCCACCCTTAATTGTCCCATGTTGGAACTTAATTCTCCTAGGGAGGTGTTGATTTGCTCCCAATAGTTTTGTGGAGAAAAATGCATTTGAGGCATCTCCGGGATCTCATGGTGATGAGCTTCATGCGTCTCTTGAGATCCATGAATGGGCTCTCTTGCTTGCTCCATCCTTTTCTTAGTGATGGGCTTCTCTTCCTCAATGGGAATGTCTCCTTCTATGAAAGCTCCAGCTGAGTAACATAGATGGCAAATAAGATGAGGAAAAGCTAGCCTTGCCCCAGGAGAGAGATTTTCGGCTATTTTGTAGAGTTCAAGGGAGATGACTTCATGAAATTCTACTTCTTCTCCAATCATGATGCTATGGATCATGATGGCCCGATCCACAGTAACTTCAGATCGGTTGCTAGTGGGGATGATGGAGCGTTGAATGAACTCCAACCATCCTCTAGCCACAGGCTTGAGATCCAGTCTTCTTAATTGAACCGGCTTGCCTTTGGAGTCAATCTTCCATTGAGCTCCTTCCACACATATGTCCATGAGGACTTGGTCCAACCTTTGATTAAAGTTGACCCTTCTAGTGTAGGGGCGTGCATCTCCTTGCATCATAGGCAAGTTAAACGCTAACCTCACATTTTTCGGACTAAAATCTAAGTATTTCCCCCGAACCATTGTAATATAATTCTTTGGGTTTGGGTTCTTACTTTGATCATGGTTCCTAGTGATCCATGCATTGGCATAGAACTCTTGAACCATTAGGATACCGACTTGTTGGATGGGGTTTGTTAGAACTTCCCAACCTCTTCTTTGGATTTCATGTCGGATCTCCGGATACTCATTCTTCTTGAACTTGAAAGGGACCTCGGGGATCACCTTCTTCTTGACCACAACATCATAGAAGTGGTCTTGATGAGCTTTGGAGATGAATCTTTCCATCTCCCATGACTCGGAGGTGGAAGCTTTTGTCTTCCCTTTCCCTTTTCTAGAGGATTCTCCGGTTTTAGGTGCCATCAATGGTAATGGAAAAACGAAAAGCTTATGTTTTTACCACACCAAACTTAGAATATTGCTCGCCCTCGAGCAAGAGAAGGAAGAATAGATGAAGAAGAAGAAGAAAATATGGAGGAGAGGTGGGAGGGGTGTATTCGGCCAAGAAGGGGAAGAGAGGGTTGTGTTGTGTGAAAATGAAGAAGAATGGAGGGCTTTATATAGGGAAGGGAGGGGGGGTAAGGTTCGACCATAAGGGTGGGTTTTGGATGGGAAATTGATTTTGAATTTTGAAGGTAGGTGGGGTTTATGAGGTAGGTTTATGGGGAAGAGTGGATGGATGTGAGTGGTGAAGTGGTTATAGGGAAGAGAGATTGAGGTGATTGGTGAAGAGTTTTGGGGAAGAGTGTTTATGGGATTGTGTGAAAGAGAGGTGAGAAGAAGTGAGTGGAGGTAGGTGGGGATCCTGTGGGGTCCACAGATCCTGAGGTGATCCTGTGGGGTCTACAGATCCTGAGGTGTTCAAGGATTTACAACCTTGCACCAAATTAGGCATGCAAAATGCCCTTGCACACAACTCTGGGCATTCGGCGCAAGATTGGTGCTTGTTCTGGGCGTTGAACGCCCATTTGTTGCCCATTTCTGGCGTTGAACGCCAGAACCATGCTTGTTCTGGGCGTTCAGCGCCAGCTCTTCTCCAGGGTGCAATTCTGGCGTTCAAACGCCCAGATGTTGCCCATTTTGGGCGTTTAGCGCCAGAACCATGCTCTGTTTTGGCGTTGAACGCCAGCCAGATGCTTCTTACTGGCGTTTAAACGCCAGTAAGGTCTTCCTCCAGGGTGTGATTTTTCTTCTGCTTTTTTTGATTCTGTTTTCAATTTTTATATTTATTTTGTGACTCCATGATGAGCGGATAATTTATACGCTTTTTGGCATTGTTTTTAGTATGTTTTTAGTAGGATCTAGTTACTTTTAGGGATGTTTTCATTAGTTTTTATGTTAAATTCACATTTCTGGAATTTACTATGAGTTTGTGTGTTTTTCTGTGATTTCAGATATTTTCTGGCTGAAATTGAGGGACTTGAGCAAAAATCAGATTCAGAGGTTGAAGAAGGACTGCTGATGCTGTTGGATTCTGACCTCCCTGCACTCAAAGTGGATTTTCTGGAGCTACAGAACTCGAAATGGCGCGCTTTCAATTGCGTTGGAAAGTAGACATCCAGGGCTTTCCAGAAATGTATAATAGTTTATACTTTGGCCAAGAATAGACGACTCAAACTGGCGTTCAACGCCAGTTTTCTACCCAAATCTGGCGTCCAGCGCCAGAAAAGGATCCAAAACCAGAGTTGAACGCCCAAACTGGCACAAAAGCTGGCGTTCAACTCCAAGAAGGACCTCTACACGTGCAACACTCAAAGCTCAGCCAAAGCACACACCAAGTGGGCCTCAGAAGTGGATTTATGCATCAATTACTTACTTCTGTAAACCCTAGTAGCTAATCTATTATAAATAGGACCTTTTACTATTGTATTAGTCATCTTTAGACGCCTGGTTCTTAGATCAGAGGGGCTGGCCATTCGGCCATGCCTGGACCTATCACTTATGTAATTTTAACGGTAGAGTTTCTACACTCCATAGATTAAGGTGTGGAGCTCTGCTGTTCCTCAAAGATTAATGCAAAGTACTACTGTTTTCTATTCAATTCATCTTATTTCGCTTCTAAGATATTCATTCGCACTTCAACCTGAATGTGATGAACGTGACAATCATCATCATTCCCTATGAACGCGTGCCTGACAACCACTTCCGTTCTACATTAGATTGAATGAGCATCTCTTAGATCTCTTAATCGGAATCTTCGTGGTGTAAGCTAGAATGATGGCGGCATTCAAGAGAATCCGGAAGGTCTAAACCTTGTCTGTGGTATTCCGAGTAGGATTCGATGAATGAATGACTGTGACGAGCTCCAAACTCGCGATTGCTGGGCGTTAGTGACAGGCGCAAAAGGATAGTAAATTCTATTCCAGCATGATCGAGAACCGACAGATGAATAGCCGTGCCGTGACAGGGTGCGTTGACCGTTTTCACTAAGAGGATAAGATGAAACCATTGACAAGGGTGATGCCTCCAGACGATTAGCCGTGCCGTGACAGGGCATTTGGATCATTTTCCCGAGAGAAGACCGAAAGTAGCCATTGACAATGGTGATGTATCACATAAAGCCAGCCATGGAAAGGAGTAAGACTGATTGGATGAAGACAGCAGGAAAGCAGAGGTTCAGAGGAACGAAAAGCATCTCCATTCGCTTATCTGAAATTCCTACCAATGATTTACATAAGTATCTCTATCCCTATTCTATTATTTATTTTCGAAAACCCATTACTGTTTTATATCCGCCTGACTGAGATTTACAAGGTGACCATAGCTTGCTTCATACCAGCAATCTCCGTGGGATTCGACCCTTACTCACGTAAGGTATTACTTGGACGACCCAGTGCACTTGCTGGTTAGTTGTGCGAAGTTGTGAACCATGGTATTGGCATCATGTTTTTGGCGCCATTACCAGGGAAAGAAAGAGTGATGAATTTTACATACTCAAAGTGTAATCACAATTTCTGCGCACCAAGTTTTTGGCGCCGTTGCCGGGGATTGTTCGAGTTTGGACAACTGACGGTTCATCTTGTTGCTCAGATTAGGTAATTTTCTTTTTGTTTTGTTTTCAAAAATCTTTCAAAAATTTCTCCTTTGTTTTCGAAAATAATTTAAAAAAAAATGTTTTCAAAACTCTATTTTTCTTCAGAATTTTTAATAATGAATTCTAGTGTTTCATGAAGCATGGCTGGCTGTAAAGCCATGTCTAAGACGATTGTAGGGCATGTTAGACGTGTCATGTCTGAGTTACATACTAAAGATTGGCTGGCTATTAAGCCATGCCTGACCCTTTGATTGGAGCTTTAGAGCATAAGATTCCTGGAATTCATATTAAAAATTTTGAATCCTTATTTTTCTCTTTTCTAAATAATTTTCGAAAAATATAAAATAAAAATCCAAAAAAAATTAGAAAATCATAAAAATCAAAAATATTTTTGTGTTCTTGTTTGAGTCTTGAGTCATGTTATAAGTTTGGTGTCAATTGCATGTGCATCTTGTATTTTTCGAAAATTCATGCATTCATAGTGTTCTTCATGATCTTCAAGTTGTTCTTGGTAAGTCTTCTTGTTTGATCTTTGCATTTGCATGTTTTGTGTCTCTTCTTGTTTTTCATATGCATTCTTGAATTCTTAGTGTCTAAGCATTAAAGAATTCTAAGTTTGGTGTCTTGCATGTTTTCTTTGCATTAAAAAATTTTCAAAAATGTGTTCTTGATGTTCATCATGATCTTCATAGTGTTCTTGGTGTTCATCTTGACATTCATAGCATTCTTGCATGCATTCATTGTTTTGATCTAAAAATTTCATGCATTGCATAATTTTCATGTTTTTTCTCTCATTATAAAAATTCAAAAATCAAAAAAATATCATTACCTTTTTCTCTCTTAAAAATTCGAAAATTTAGATTTGACTTTCTCAAAAATTTTTAAAATCTAGTTGTTTTCATGAGTCAAATCAAATTTTCAACTTAAAAATCTTATCTTTTTCAAAATCTTTTTCAATTTTCTTAGTTATTTTCGAAAATTCTAAAAACATTTTTCAAAAATATTTTTCTTATTTTTATATCAAATTTTCGAAAATAACATCACCAATTAATGCTTTGATTCAAAAATTTCAAGTTTGTTACTTACTTGTTAAGAAAGATTCAAACTTTAAGTTCTAGAATCATATCTTGTGATTTCTTGTGAATCAAGTCCTTAATTGTGATTTTAAAAAAAAAATCAAATCTTTTTCAAAACTAATTTCAATCATATCTTTTCAAAAATATCTTCTTATCTTATCTTTTTCAAAAAAATTTGATTTCAAAATATCTTTTCTAACTTCCTAACTTCTTATCTTTTCAAAATTTGTTTCAACCAACTAACTAACTTTTTGTTTGTTTCTTATCTTTTTCAAAACCACCTAACTAATTCTCTCTCTCTCATTTTCGAAAATATCTTCCCTCTTTTTCAAAATTTCTTTTTAATTTACTAATTATTTCAATTTTTAAATTTTAATTTTCGAAAATTACTAACCTTTTTCAAAAACTATTTTCGAAAATCACTAACTCCTTTTTCAAAAATAATTTTCGAAAATTCACCTTCTCTCTCATCTCCTTCTATTAATTTATTCATCTACTAACATCTCTCCCTTACTCAAAAAAAAAGGATCTCTATTATTATTATTTTTCTGTGCCCTCTTCTTTGTCATATGAGCAGGAGCAAGGACAAGAATATTCTTGTTGAAGCAGATCCAGAACCTGAAAGGACTCTGAAGAGGAAACTAAGAGAAGCTGAATTACAACAAACCAGCAAGCACCTGTCAGAAATTATCAAACAGGAAAAGAAGATGGCAGCTGAAAATAATAATGCAAGGAGAATGCTTGGTGACTTTACTGCACCTAATTCTAATTTACATGGAAGAAGCATCTCCATTCCTGCCATTGGAGCAAACAATTTTGAGCTGAAACCTCAATTAGTTTCTCTGATGCAGCAGAACTGCAAGTTTCATGGACTTCCATCTGAAGATCCTTTTCAGTTCTTAACTGAATTCTTGCAGATCTGTGATACTGTTAAGACTAATGGAGTAGATCCTGAAGTCTACAGGCTCATGCTTTTCCCTTTTGCTGTAAGAGACAGAGCTAGAGTGTGGTTGGACTCTCAACCCAAAGATAGCCTGAACTCTTGGGATAAGCTGGTCACGGCTTTCTTAGCCAAGTTCTTTCCTCCTCAAAAGCTGAGCAAGCTTAGAGTGGATGTTCAAACCTTCAAACAAAAAGATGGTGAATCCCTCTATGAAGCTTGGGAAAGATACAAACAGTTGACCAAAAAGTGTCCCTCTGACATGCTTTCAGAATGGACCATCCTGGATATATTCTATGATGGTTTGTCTGAGTTATCAAAGATGTCATTGGATACTTCTGCAGGTGGATCCATTCACCTAAAGAAAACACCTGCAGAAGCTCAAGAACTCATTGACATGGTTGCTAATAACCAGTATATGTACACTTCTGAGAGGAATCCTATGAGTAATGGGACGCCTATGAAGAAGGGAGTTCTTGAAGTTGATACTCTGAATGCCATATTGGCTCAGAACAAAATATTGACTCAGCAAGTCAATATGATTTCTCAAAGTCTGAATGGAATGCAAGCTGCATCCAACAGTACTCAAGAGGCTTCTTATGAAGAAGAAGCTTATGATCCTGAAAACCCTGCAATAGCAGAGGTGAATTACTTAGGTGAACCTTATGGAAACACCTATAATCCATCAAGGAGAAATCATCCAAATCTCCCATGGAAGGATCAAAGGCCTCAACAAGGCTTTAATAATGGTGGAAGAAACAGGTTCAACAATAATAAACCTTTTCCATCATCCACTCAGCAACAGACAGAGAATTCTGAGCAGAATCCATCTAGCTTAGCAATTTTAGTCTCTGATCTATCTAAGGCCACTGTGAGTTTCATGAATGAAACAAGGTCTTCCATTAGAAATTTGGAAGCACAAGTGGGCCAGCTGAGTAAAAGAATCACTGAAATCCCTCCTAGTACTCTCCCAAGCAATACAGAAGAGAATCCAAAAGGAGAGTGCAAGGCCATTGACATAAGCATCATGGCCGAACCTGTAAGGGAAGGAGAGGACGTGAATCCCAAGGAGGAAGACCTCCTGGGACGTCCAGTGATCAATAAGGAGCTTCCCTCTGAGGAACCAAAGGACTCTGAGGCTCATCTAGAGACCATAGAGATTCCATTGAACCTCCTTATGCCCTTCATGAGCTCTGATGAGTATTCCTCTTCTGAAGAGAATAAGGATGTTACTGAAGAGCAAACTGCCAAGTTTCTTGGTGCAATCATGAAGCTGAATGCCAAATTGTTTGGTATTGAGACTTGGGAAGATGAATCTCCCTTGTTCACTAATGAACTAAGTGATCTGGATCAACTAACATTGCCTCAGAAGAGACAGGATCCTGGAAAGTTCATAATACATTGTACCATAGGCACCATGATCTTTAAGGCTCTGGGTGACCTTGGTTCAGGGATAAACCTCATGCCCCTCTCTGTAATAGAGAAACTGGGAATCTATGGGGTGCAAGCTGCTAAAATCTCACTAGAGATGGCAAACAATTCAAGAAAATAGGCTTATGGACAAGTAGAGGACGTGTTAGTAAAGGTTAAAGGCCTTTACATCCCTGCTGATTTCATAGTCCTGGACACTGGAAAGGAAGAGGATGAATCCATCATCCTAGGAAGACCTTTCCTAGCCACAGCAAGAGTTGTGATTGATGTGGACAGAGGAGAATTAATCCTTCAATTGAATGAGGACAAACTTGTGTTTACAACTCAAGGATCTCTCTCTGCACCCATGAAGAGGAAGCATAAAAAGCTTCTCTCAAAGCAGAGTCAAACAAAGCCCCCACAGTCAAACTCTAAGTTTGGTGTTGGGAGGCCACAACCAAACTCTAAGTTTGGTATTGAACTCCCATATCCAAACTCTAAGTTTGGTGTTGGAGAGTCTCAACAAAGCTCTGCACATCTGTGAGGCTCCATGAGAGCCCACTGTCAAGCTATTGACATTAAAGAAGCGCTTGTTGGGAGGCAACCCAATTTTTATTTATCTAACTATATTTTTCTTAGTTATATGTCTTTATAGGTTCATGATCATGTGGAGTCACAAAATAAACAAAAAAAAAAAATCAAAAACGGAATCAAAAACAGCAGAAGAAAAATCACACCCTGGAGGAGCATCTGTCTGGCGTTCAAACGCCAGAACAGAGCATGGTTCTGGCGCTGAACGCCCAAAATGGGCAGCATCCTGGCGCTGAACGCCCAGAACAAGCATGGTTCTGGCGTTCAACGCCAGAAATGGCAGCAAATGGGCGTTGAACGCCCAAAATGGGCACCAACCTGGCGCTAAACGCCCAAAGTTGTGTGCAAGGGCATTTTACATGCCTAATGGGTGCAGGGATGTAAATCCTTGACACCTCCGGATCTGTGGACACCACATGATCATCTCAGGATCTGTGAATCCCACAGGATCCCCACCCACCTCACCCTCTCTCTCTCCATTCAGGACCATCCCTTCTGTTTTCCATTCACCACTCACATCCATACACACATCCCTCCATCTCCTCCATATCTTCTTCTTCATCTATTCCTTCTTCTTTTGCTCGAGGGCGAGCAACATACTAAGTTTGGTGTGGTAAAACAATTTTGTAAAGGATCTATAGCTCAGTGGTAGAACATGTGGCTACAAATCAAGAGATCCCTGAAATACCTCAGGGAATGCACTTGCCTCCACAGAATTTTTGGGAGCAAATCAACACCTCCCTAGGAGAATTAAGTTCCAACATGGGACAATTAAGGGTGGAACATCAAGAGCACTCCATCATCCTTCATGAAATTAGAGAAAATCAAAAAGCAATGAGGGAGGAGCAACAAAGACAAGGAAGAGACATAGAAGAGCTCAAGGACATCATTGGTTCCTCAAGAAGGAAACGCCACCATCACTAAGGTGGATTCATTCCTTGCTCTTATTTCTTCTGTTTTTCATTTTCTATGCTATGTGCTTATCTATGTTTGTGTCTTCATTACATGATCATTAGTAGTTAGTAACTTTGTCTTAAAGTTATAAATGTCCTATGAATCCATCACCTCTCTTAAATGAAAAATGTTTTAATTCAAAAGAACAAGAAGTACATGAGTTTCGAATTTATCCTTGAACTTAGCTTAATTATATTGATGTGGTGACAATGCTTCTTGTTTTCTGAATGTATGCTTGAACAGTGCATATGTCTTTTGAAGTTGTTGTTTAAGAATGTTAAATATGTTGGCTCTTGAAAGAATGATGACTAGGAGACATGTTATTTGATAATCTGAAAAATCATAAAAATGATTCTTGAAGCAAGAAAAAGCAGCAAAGAACAAAGCTTGCAGAAAAAAAATTAGGCGAAAAAAAATAGAAAGAAAAAGAAAAAGCAAGCAGAAAAAGCCAAAAGCTCTTAAAACCAAGAGGCAAGAGCAAAAAGCCAATAACCCTTAAAACCAAAAGGCAAGGACAAATAAAAAGGATCCCAAGGCTTTGAGCATCAATGGATAGGAGGGCCTAAAGGAATAAAATCCTGGCCTAAGCGGCTAAACCAAGCTGTCCCTAACCATGTGCTTGTGGCATGAAGGTGTCAAGTGGAAACTTGAGACTGAGCGGTTAAAGTCAAGGTCCAAAGCAAAAGAAGAGTGTGCTTAAGAACCCTGGACACCTCTAATTGGGGACTTTAGCAAAGCTGAGTCACAATCTGAAAAGGTTCACCCAATTCTGTGTCTGTGGCATTTATGTATCCGGTGGTAATACTGGAAAACAAAGTGCTTAGGGCCACGGCCAAGACTCATAAAGAAGCTGTGTTCAAGAATCATCATACTGAACTAGGAGAATCAATAACACTATCTGAACTCTGAGTTCCTATAGATGCCAATCATTCTGAACCTCAATGGATAAAGTGAGATGCCAAAACTATTCAAGAGGCAAAAAGCTACAAGTCCCGCTCATATGATTGAAGCCATGTTTCATTGATAGTTTGGAATTTATAGTATATTCTCTTCTTTTTATCCTATTTGATTTTCAGTTGCTTGGGGACAAGCAACAATTTAAGTTTGGTGTTGTGATGAGCGGATAATTTATACGCTTTTTGGCATTGTTTTTAGTTTGTTTTTAGTAGGATCTAGTTACTTTTAGGGATGTTTTCATTAGTTTTTATGTTAAATTCACATTTTTGGACTTTACTATGAGTTTGTGTGTTTTTCTGTGATTTCAGATATTTTCTGACTGAAATTGAGGGACTTGAGCAAAAATCAGATTCAGAGGTTAAAGAAGGACTGCTGATGTTGTTGGATTCTGACCTCCCTGCACTCAAAGTGGATTTTCTGGAGCTACATAACTCGAATTGGCGCGCTTTTAATTGCGTTGGAAAGTAGACATCCAGGGCTTTCCAGCAATGTATAATAGTTTATACTTTGGCCAAGAATAGATGACGCAAACTGGCATTCAACGCCAGTTTTCTGCCCAAATCTGGCGTCCAGCGCCAGAAAAGGATCCAAAACCAGAGTTGAACGCCCAAACTGGCACAAAAGCTGGCATTCAACTCCAAGAAGGACCTCTACACGTGCAACACTCAAAGCTCAGCCCAAGCACACACCAAGTGGGCCTCGGAAGTGGATTTATGCATCAATTACTTACTTCTGTAAACCCTAGTAGCTAATCTATTATAAATAGGACCTTTTACTATTGTATTAGTCATCTTTGGACGCCTGGTTCTTAGATCAGAGGGGCTGGCCATTCGGCCATGCCTGGACCTATCACTTATGTAATTTTAACGGTAGAGTTTCTACACTCCATAGATTAAGGTGTGGAGCTCTGCTGTTCCTCAAAGATTAATGCAAAGTACTACTGTTTTCTATTCAATTCATCTTATTTCGCTTCTAAGATATTCATTCGCACTTCAACCTGAATGTGATGAACGTGACAATCATCAT